>NC_041368.1:12242043-12514543 GCF_900634415.1 Cottoperca gobio
TATATCAAATTACTCCTATGTTTATGAGTTAAAAACACTATAATATTCTAGCTTTTCTCAAATATGTCCAGATGGCAGGAAAGTATGGACATTTATTGGGTGCAAATGAAATCATGCAGGCTGTACAAGAATTGGAAAAGGACCAATATTTAGTTAAAGTATTTTTACATTTTTTCCTTTTCCCTTTATTAGTACAGCTGAAGATAGACAGGAGAGGGGGGGGGGGGGCAACATGCAGCAAAGGGCCGCGGTTTGGATTTGAACCCCGGACTGCTGCAGTAAGGACCCAACCGTAGCACATGGGATGCCCAAAGCACTTTTAAGGACACTATTTTCTTTTTTCAAAAGCTTACAGGCCTTTATCTTTTCCCCTCAAATTCACAAACTTTCAGGGATTTCAAGACCCGTGGGAACCAGGTTTGAGCTCCATGAGTGAATTGTAAAGTGCAGCAGAAATGAAGAATCCTTACTTGGCTGCATCAGAAGCTCAGATTGTGATAAACCGACACAAACACTGATTTTGTATGCTTGAATTACCTCAGCCGTTAATGACTTTTAAGGGAAATTCACAGGGTTAAACAAAGCATCTGTGTCCTTATTATCGATGTTGCATCTTCTTACAAATGCAAATCATTATTTTCAGCAGATAGCCTTCCCACTCAGGCTTGTAAATAGTCAAAGTTGAGTTCTTCTGATAGGAAACATATTCCTGCAGTCACACAGATAGTCATTATGTAACACAAGTGGTTATCTTGAATTTGAAATGGATGATGTCCTTACTCTTAAACGACCTCCATTAGCCTGCCAAAAAGTGCAAAGATTGCCAAAGATGATGGAAAATGAATATCAAGTGTAATATATCATTCTTGTCTGACTAGTGATATGGCAATCCTGGGTGGAAAATTAATGTGGTTTCCACTACAGCCTGACATTGTAAGATGAGCAGCAGGAGCACTTTCTGCCAGTACTGATCATCAGAGTGTCAAGAGTCCTAGATTTTGAATACATTTTTATACTTTTCTGTCGTTTCCATTTGTTTTACATAGTGTTATCTTATTTTTCAATGTGGGCTCTTGATAGTACTGCAGGTTAAAGAGATCATATTATTCCCATGTTTATGAGTTAAAAACACTATAATATTCTAGCTTTTCTCAAATATGTCCAGATGGCAGGACAGTAGGGACATGTATTGGGTGCAAATTAAATCATACAGGCTGTACAAGAATTGGAAAATGACTAATATTTCACGTGGCACTATGTTTGAGCAAAAGATTACAACCTGAACAGCCTCATCATGACATCTCAAAATGGTCTCCATTGAAAGTGTGTTTGTGCTTAACACTGACTAAGTATCAATAAACCTGAGAAACAAGATCTGTATTTCACTGTGTGTGTGTTTGTATTTAAGGCAGAGAATGCAAGGTACTCGTTAATTTAATGGTGCCAACAAGCTGTTATACATTACACAATCTGCCTAAAGCTACGGCTATAACAGTAAAAGTATGTGAAGGCAACAAATACAGTAACACTGCCAATTCTCAATTAATTTGGAAAAAGTCTCCGGTGCACAGATCCAACAAATGCCAACAATGGAGATGCCGGATCCTGCTCTAAATATTTTATTTTTACCACTACTGAAAATAAATATCTATTTTTCTTTCTCTTTAATTTGTATAGTGAAACACTCAAATGGGCAGGTTTTTCATGTCACACTCATTTACATTGCAAACTAATTAATGACCTGTCAATCAAACAACAGCCAGGCTAGAGTAGCAATCCATATTTAGAGAATTCCTTATCAATGAAGAAACAGGCAACTGCTCAACATCATATGTTTGTACCAGGAACTAAAGATGATAAAGGTAAAGAGAAATGAAATACAATAAAACTAAAAAAAATTGATATATAGTAGGGGAGAGTTGCAATAATTGTAACATTTTTCACCCATGTTTTGGCGTTCCTTACAGACCAGAACTAGCATGTGACTACTATGCTAACTGACGAAGGACAGATACATGCGGACAACCGTGTGGATTTTAGCTCCACAACATACAAACACAAGGTTAAATTCAAAAATACCTCTAGACCTTATTTTTTATTTAATTTGTGCTAACCAAGTTTTCCAGCCACCATTGTGGATGAATCCTGTTAATATTTCTCACAGATGTTTAGTTCTGCACTGGCCACATGCGGCCATGATGAGGCCGTGATGGCATATAGAGAAAACGTGTGTGTAACAACTGTAACTCGCTATATTTAAGATGACTCTTCCCTACACAGTTTATGGAGAATTCTAAAAATAGTATTGGTAGAAAATACAAAAAGTATTTCTAAATCAATATTGGTTCCATTACTGTTCACTGAACAGACAACTTATAGTCATGATTTATCCTAGTGAAGCTTTCTATTGCAATGACTCACCTCCTCATCCAGTTTATTCAGCTGAAGAGTCATTTCAACCTGGTTATCTGGAACCAGTTGCATATGTAATTTTTATAAGTGGGGCGATGGGCTAAAGGAATATTGCTTATCACAGTTTTAAGAGATTTATGCATGCTAAAATGATAGTAGGTGGTTATGCCACCAATTAAGGCAAACCATGAGTCTACATTTGTTTGTGTTGCATCATCTTTCTACCAGTCCATTTTACAAACATAAAGCAATTAATCAAAAATAATTCAGATCTTAATTATAATTTCAGTTAGATTTCCTTATTAGCAATGTAACTTATAAATAGCATAATGAACTCGTAGGAAGCAGAGTGCATGCGTGTGACACTGGTACAGAGTGACAGAGAGAGTGATGATTAAAATAATGAAATTCCATTTTCAGCTAGCCTCAATAACTGCGCATATTACTGGTGAACAAGTGTGCTGCTTGGAGGCAATCTGAAGTGCTGATGATGAAAGAGACAATTAGTACTTACACAATAAGAGGGAAACATATCACCAGACCAAAAGAGGGGAGAGACTGATTGGTGAAAGTATTTTTGTCATTAGAGGCTGGCAAATGACATCAGTTCTTTGGACCGCACCATCTGAGCACCTCAGATTTAGAAGCTCTCATTCAACAGATAGTATCTAAAGGTCTAATTTAGCCAGTCCCACAGCCTGCAGTCCGGGTTAGGCACTCCATTCACATGGTTTTTAAACTGCATATGTGACACTAGAATCCCCAGGGTGTGCTCTACACAGATGCTGCTGCCAGAGTGGCTCTCTCGACTACTTTCCCTACTTGGAAGGAAGAGATATGCAAAGGCAAAAGAACAGCCTTCTTTATATCTTTGACAGCTCATTACCACGGAAACAACCCTGGCCTAGAGGAAACAAACAATTAAAAAAAGGAAGCGTTGGGGAGAAATGAATGTGCAATATTACATCCACCAACTGGACCTTTAATTCAAATATGTTATATTTTCGGCACCATCAGCTTCCACCTTTTTGGCATTAACAGTCAGATATGGTTAAGAGCAAAACCAGGTGCCAGAGAGTGTCTGGCATAATAGATAAACATGACAAATTTGGCAGGAACAGCATCACTTTATGGGTCCTATCATGGTTCGGGCGCACTCACTATTTAAAATGTGTTAGTTTATATCCTCTCCTGAACAAAGAACAAACAAGGGAACAGGGAAGACAGGTGGGAAAGTCTTAACTGGATTCAGTCCTTGCATGGAGAGCACAGGCTTTTCACACATGCGGGGGAACTTTAACCTTGACTTTATCTGGCCGAAGAATGAAATATCTTTTTAATTATCCATGTTCAAGTCAGGCCAATAAGTAAGGAAAAAATCTGCAAAAACAACCTTAATCCCTTCTGTTTGAGGGAAACTGCCATGCATTGTTTTAGGATGAAGAAAATCAACAACGGTTCCTCACAATCTGCATGTGTTCTCACAATCAGCGGTTGTGTTCGACTTTCTCGTTGTCTGTCATTTTTACGGACAGTGTCATAAAACTTATGTCATAACCTATTATTACCCGTCATTTTAATTAAAATATTTTATTGCTAATAAGACATTTTTAATAGCATTTCATTTTCATTCATTTGTTTCAATTTTTTTATAATGAATATACAGAACAAGCTCATAGATTAGCCTTTATAAGGGCATGGAGAAAAAAGATAGAGAGATTGTCCGGTCACTTTGCATGTCATCGTTACACAAAGCAAATGAATGATTATTATTCAGCGGAGGCCACTAAAAACACTGGGGCCATTGTGCCTTAACAGGCAAATATGAACAATACATTTTTACAAAATTAGCTTTTGAGTCTTTGCCTCGGATGATGGTGAGATGTTCTGAGGTTTTAAGGTCTATTCAAACTATTCTATTCATAACCGTTATCTTTTAGTTCTTTTCACAATCATGATTAAAGGGACAGTGTGCAGGATTTGGCAGCATCTTTTTCATATTGCAACCAACCTGAATACCCCCTCGCTCGCCCCTTCCTTTACAAGACCATGGTAACGGCGGTATCTTTCAGGACCTTCACCTCAACACAGCGGACACTGTGGTAGAGGAACCGCTCCCTATGTAGATATGAAAGGCTCAATCTAATCTAACAAAAACACAACCATTCGTAGTTTCAGGTTATTACACAGTAATGAAAACATAGTTATGAATATTATATTCCATTTCTTCTAATTGATCCCCCAATATAATACCCTCACCTTTTAAATTTAGGACTGATTTAACCCTTGACCTCCCTCAAAGATGTTTTTACTTCTTTAGATGGATATTTTCTCCACCTGTAGTTTCACAGGTCTCTTAAAGATACAGCCCAAGGTAAATACTCACTGTACATTGTAGGAGATTGGAGATGTTACCGGCCTAGGGTGTGGCCTTGATACGACATGCTTAAAGTTATTTTAAAGCAAACTTTGTAAGACGCCGCAAATATTTTTTATTTGCCAAAAAACAGTCCTGTCTGATATTTTTGGAAGAAAGTTTTCAAAGACCATCACATGCAGAGATTCTCTTTACAGCTTTGAACATTAAAGCTTAGATGTAGCATTTGGTTTGTTCAGATACATTCTAAAAGACTCTCATTAAGTAAAAATCTCTAATTCTTCCTGCACCTTAAGAAGCAGCAGTAATGGGACATTCTTACTTTGGTGAAAATACAAGCTGATAAATGATGCATACCTTAATGTTACACAAGAGCTTTAGGGTACTGATTGGTCAAAACCCTATTCTATAAAGTCCTTATGGAAAACAACAAGCAGTTTTTTGAGTTTGTGTTTATTGAACATTCACAATGTGGCCGCTAGATGATTTCATATTGGCTTGAAGAAAGAAAACCATTCATCTAGTTCACAATGCATATTTATGTGAATGCGTATGCAAATCGTATCTATATGTAAATCTGTTTACGGCACACATGTTTTGTAGCTGAGTACTTGCTAAAGTATCGAATAGACATGACACATTACATGAAATGTTGAAATTGCTTTGATTAAAAGAAGCATGTTCTGTATTGATAATAAAATGATTTTCACAAAAAGTCCTCAATCTTGTGGTATTGTTTAACTAAATAGCATTTTAATGCAAGTCACAAAGGAAGAGGTTCAGGGAATCAGAAAATAAGAATGGATATCAAGTTAATTCTCATCTCAGACCTCTCTATACCAAAGCACTAATCTAATTCTTTGATTTAATAAATGAGTCTAAGAAGGTAATCAAGCATCAGAAATACACGGGATGTTGTATGTGTATGTCTGTTTTCCAGAATTTCTTTCTTTAAACTCTTATAACGTTTGAGTTTTGCGTTCAACCCAAGGAGCCTATAAATGGGTCATTACGTCACTGAACTCACATTGGTGCCGAGCTGATAGTTTCATACATGTATTTGATTATAATAAAGCATTCTTGTTATCAATAGCTAACCAACCATCAAACTGTTAATGTTTAATCATTTTCAGGATGGCTAATGTCAGCCATATTGTTCCCATTATTTTCAGTAGGTGGAGCTAATAGCCAAGTTTTATATGACTTTACACTTGTTAGTTTGTTCGTCAATGAACTAAGCTAGCATTTGCACTTTATTTAGCTAGCTTAGTCTACAATGTCTTTTTTGGGACGTCCATCATTGAGATAAAAGCCTCAACTTAAAAAACAAGTCAACATCATGAAATGTGTTTTTTTATTTGGTGAAAGCTTTTTCAGTCAGGTGAAACAACACGTGTGTTGCTGTGGGACTTGCATGCCCACCCCATTCACTTGGAAGTGCCACCAAAGTCTGGCACCAATGCAAAATTAGAAATATGTCATGACGTAATAACCCTTTTTATATGTTCCTTGATTTAACCTAAAATGTATTTCACATTCAACAAACCTCTGGTCTTTATTTACACCAACAATAGCCCCATGAGGTCATGTGTCTACATCACAAGTAGATACATTGCAACACCTTATGGCTTTTGGTAACTATGGTATGTATGGAATACAGAGCATAAGGAGAAGGAGTAGGCGCGCACATACAAACCAAAGAGGGCAGGTGCTGTGCCGAGCTGAAAGTGAGCAGAACATGAAATAAACAAAAAACTAGCTTGCACACTGGGGGCTGCAATGTGCACTTATTTATTACACCTAGGAAAAAAATGCTCCCAGCGTGGGTGACAGCACACACGAAAGCAGAGTGGGCAGCTGAGAGATACAGAATTATATATTTTCCCCTAAATCCTGACAGCTGACATGCCTCTCACAGTACATCAGGTAGTCTAAGAGGGTTGTCTGTAAACTGGGAGAAGAGAGTTCCCAAAGTCTCAGTAGATAAAGAGGAAACAAGACCATAGAGGGCTACCATCATATACTGCTGAACAGTGGAGGGGTAGGACACGCACCATTGAGTCCGGTAAAGAGTCACGGATACAGAGGCTTAACTCTATCCAGCTCCTTCATACTCAACCTACCGGCTCCACATTTGTCCCCAATAATTCAATGCATTTGTCTTATATGCATAAGCATGCATGTATTTTGAATTGAATATACTTCATTCCGAACATTTAAAAAAATAAATGTACATATGGAAGACCTGAGGGGAAAGGTGGAAAAGAAAATTGGAGGGTCAATGTTAGCCAAGACCGAGATGTACGTAAAAGATACTTGACAATCTTCAAGGATTTTTTTTATTGAAACGAAAATTATAAAAAAAAATTGTTTTCCCCTTGCCACTCAGGGCTTCCGTACTTTCATGTAAAGAAATGTACATATAACACAGACTTTCAATAAACATAAATTAACATTTCATGTCCGGAATGGAGTATAAAGGAGCAAATGTTTGTCTAGACTTAGCATTAGTATATACTAATCAGTCAATCAATAAATCATATAAACCAGGGCTATTCAACTTCATTAGCAAGTGGGCCAAATAGGAACATCACTGGGGGTTTGTGGGCCACACAATACTCTGAATGAATCACTACAAACAACTCTTACTTATAGTAGTATTAGTTACTAATACATAACATGAACTAGTCACGTGTATCCTTTTTTTCACTTTAATTATATCATCATAATTCATAGCAGAAGAAACCAGTCCATACAAAAAAATAGGAAAGCTATGGTTACAAGGCTTCACACAGTAGAGTAAGTGCAAACTGTTGCATCTTTAAAATCAAGGAGACATAAGTTTGTTTCCCCAACAGGTCCATGTCCATTAATGTAAAACAAAAAATGAACATAAAACAGTATTCATCACATTAGCAGTAAGTAGCCCTTTTATAATATCGTCAACCCTTCCAAGCATACATAAGTTGCTTTGGAAACAAGTCCATATCCATAAAATGAAATACTAAATGCAAATAGAACATAGTAAAACAGTAGCATCAGACTCACAATAACATACATATGTTGGATACATCTTTACAATTTAACAGTAAGTAGGCTAGTTTGAATCATAAAGCAGATATGTCTTTGCATTTACACTAAGAATGCATTATATGCCTAAGTCAGGTGATGTACTACTATAGAACTACCACACATATCAGACTTCTGTCATTCTGAGGCCGTTTGAGTCAGTGAGAGAAATGACACTGCCTTGATTTAGCTATTTCAGCATAGTCTGGTTCATAAGTGGTAAGGGCAATCCTGAGACTCTCATTGGTCATGGAGGCTGGAGGTTGCGTGAATGAAATGTACAATCCTCATGATAGTGTCCATGGTATTTTCAAATCACCACTGAGCTTTTCACACAATACTGATGAATAATACAGTGTAAATACTGCATCTGTGGGGCTATGGCTGATAGACACGCCACCAGCCCCTGCACTCTACTGATGATAGCTGGAGCACCATCAGTAACCAACAGGCACACTTTTTGTAAATCCAGTTCACGTTAGTTAAAAAAACAGACTGTTGAAAAATAACCTCACATGTAATGTGTCCCTCCAACTGAGGAGTTGGCAACACTGTCTGCGAAGTGTTGTGTCTGAGAGAGGCACTTTTTTAATGGCTGAAGTGACGCTGTCCTGTTTTTGATGAATAACCACTTTATCAATGACAGCAAGCATGCAATCTTTAACGGTTTCGACGTCGGTAAAGGGCCTCTTCTGTCTGGTTAGCGTCCAGACTACACGCAGGGCTGCTATCGTGGCTCTCTTGTTCGTGCAAAAGCAACCAAAAGCCACTTGACTCCGTTCAAATGATGCCATCAGTCCCTGTACTTTCCTTCTTCGTTCCTCTGAGCCCACAGGAAAACTGGCAGAAAATGAGCCATGACTTGACTTGTAGTGCCTCTTCACGTTATATTATTTCATCACGGAAATATAATCATTGCACAATAAACACACCCCTTTATTAATTTGTCGTGGCTGGCAAAGTAAATGGATATTTGTCAGTCCATTTGGTGATTTTCAGAATCAACTTTAGGTTTTTTTGGCTTGGAGAGAGACATCTTGAAGCCCGTTGCTAGCTTGCCTAGCTAAAGTAAGGGAGTGACTTTCTGTGTCCCGCCAACCTAGTGTGCAGCATGAGCTTGACTGAGCCGATGGCAGGTGAGGACAGAGTGCGTTTCTTTCCAGACGCCGCGGCAAAACGGACGGGCCTCATTCAAATGAATGGAAAAACAGGCGTTTGCCGCATCACCGGATTTGGTGTGAAACAGGCCTTAGTTTTATTTATGCTATACATGCCAGCCCGGTTTGCAGGCATCCTCTTGCGGGCCAGAAAAAAAGTTCAGAAGGGCCGTATTCGAGAGAATATATATATATATTAGTATACTGGACATAAACCAACTCTTCACCCAAGCATCCACCCCAAAACTAAACCACTATGTTTATCCTAGTCATACATAATCAGCAACACTACTGTCACAGTCTGGATCTTTGTCCAGGAGTCCTCAGACTTTTGTTCAGGCTGGACTGAGTTATAGACTTTGTTTTTGTTTTCTGTATTTTTCCCTCTTGTGTTCCTGTGCTGTTTTTCCCCTCCTTTGCCCATCTACACACCTTCTGTGTTTATTCTGTGATATTCAGTTTTACCTGGCCTGCACCGAGCCTTGTCTTGAAGTTATTTCTCCAAGTGTGTTTCTCCACTCTTTATGACAGCTACCCAATCATGAAAAAAAATAAAATAAAATAAACAGTTATGTCCCCAAGGTGTAGCTAGGGGAAGAGGGGAACAATAACACAACAACCAATGATTGAGCGAGTCAGAGTAGGAGTGAATGTGTATAATTGTTTGTTGAAATGAAAGTGGTTCCAACAAACTCTCAAAAGTAATTGTGAAGGAAGGGACCAAATGGTTGAGCCAAACAAAAGAAAAGATAACAAAAGGCCTGACTACTACTGTCCTTTCAAACAAAAGCCCCTCACTAACTGATCTATCAACAAGTGGTGTAAAACACATACAGAGGTGACAACCCACTAAACTAGTGTTTCTAACAAAGAAGTCTCTACGTGGATGAAAATGTACAGGTTACTCCAATTTACCTACATCCAGAACCTCACACCACACACACACACACACTACTAGAAACATAGAATTGTATATAATTTGCTTGGTCAAAGACGTCAGCAGCAGACCACGCCGCAGGTCAGGTGTCTGAAGGACGTCGTTTGAGTGACTGAAGAGAGAGTAGCCCAGCCCTTCCTGGTCCTCCTTTATTGAGGGCCCTTCCTGCTGATTGGCTGGCCTATCAGGTAATCACCTAATTGGAGCACCGCTGAGAGAAGAGGGGGAGGAGAGAGAAAAACACAGTGAGACCAAAACACACCCACCCATATAAATCCAAAACCTCTTTGGAACTGCCAATTAACATCTACCAAGCATGTGACAGCGCATCAGCGAGAACGTTGTCATACCCCTTTTTATGATTTATTCCGAAATTAAAGTTCTGTACAATCAGTGCCCAACGCATAAGACGTTGGAGGCTGTTGTACATCCAGGACAAAAACACGAGGGGATTGTGGTCAGTTAAAACTTTAATAGGATTCACGCTTGAACCAAGAAACTTCAAAATGCCAACAGGGGCAAGGCTTCCTTTTCAATTGTGGAGTACTTCAGTTGATGCGTGTTAAACTTCCGGGAAAAGTAACTCACCGTGTGATCAATGCCCTGGGCGTCTTCTTGCAGTAGGACAGCCCCTTCCCCAACTCCACTGGCATCAACCTCAAGCTTGTAAGGCAACGAGAAATCTTGGAAATAGAAGCCATAGGAGAGACAGAAGTCTCCACCTGATGAGATGGGGAAGATCTCATTTGGTCGTCTCGGGAGCAATACCTTTTCAACATGTTGACATGACATGCTCTGGTACGACGCCTGCGGTCAGGTGTCTGAAGGACGTAGTTTGAGTGACTGAAGAGAGAGTAGGCCAACCCTTCCTGGTCCTCCTTTATTGAGGCCCCTTCCTCCTGATAGGCCAGCCAATCAGGTAATCAACACCTAATTAGAGCACAGCTGAGAGAAGAGAAGGAGGAGAGAGAAAAACACAGCAAGACCAAAACCCAACCTGCCTGGCATGTAACAAAAACCAATAACAACAATATCATCATTTGCGTACTTTTTTTGTACATCCTTTTAAACTGTCTGATATGTTTACTTTGTTTGATTTCTTACTCCAGACCATTTCATAAAATCACCCCATGACTTGATATGCACTTTTTATACAGGAATCAATACTTTTCCTCTATTTTATAGCATATGTTGATAGTTTTGGAGACATCTGCAGGGAAATAGTATATAAGATAACTAACAGTATTCAGTATAGAAAACATATGGTTATGGTGGCAAATGTGTTAAAATCAGCTGTCTTCAGCATTACTTTGTACAGAGTGATACTTCATAGTGATCTGCCATTATCAACTATATGTAAAAAAGGCATAGGCTTCAATAATATTATCCAGCTTAAACTGCAGAAATAGGTGAGGAGAGTGCAGAGGAGGCTCTTCACAGTCACATTTTATCATGGTTTTCTTTTTCACACAAGCTCCATGGCAACAACAGTTGACAGGGCGGAAACGCAGTTAGGCTAACGCTACAGGTGAGGGGGACAGATGACCTCAAAGAAAAGGTCCAGATCATTGCAAGAAAGTTGATTAACAGGGACATGTTGTTGCCAGTGTGGAAGATCTGATTCAATATTGGAAGAAGATCTAACAGAATCTAATTCATTTTGGTCATGGATCGAGTCTTTAGGATGCATGTGTTAATTAATGCCATGCACATCTAGCACATCTATGTCATAACATAATTTAAGCAGCAGAATGAGGCCATTTGCACGTGTGTGATGCTTGTTGAGTGTTTAATCTGCATTTTGGGATTGACCTGAATTCTGAAGGTGTGCTATTGGCTCATTTCTGAAACAACATGCGTACAAAAAAGCAAAGTGGTTAGTTACATTAGATTAGATGCTGACTTTCTACATCAACAGGCAACACTACATTTATGGAGTATTTCATAATTTGTGTGTGTTTATTATCACCAATTTCACTTCCGAGATGGCTGCCGTTGGCTAGCACTGTCAGCAATGTGATGCACGCCTTCACCATTCATATCCCAAAACTCCCACCCATATTTATGATGATTATGCCAAATGTCATGAATTTATGTTGGAATTTCACTTTATGGGGCGTCAAAATGTTGGCAAGAAGCTTTAATTGCCAAAGGGATATGTTGAATAAATAGCAGCAGCAAAACTTTGACCCCTTAATTTGAATTAGCCATTGCTTGGAACTGGGCTTTTCTCCATCGTGTGTCATACATTGTCCTTTATGAACATTTCTGAAAATGAAAATTTGAGAGATATTAGATTTAAACATGATTTCCAGCCCAGTGAGAAGTCAAATAGACCTACAGTATGTAATATAAAATCAAACAGGTTTTACAACCTTTATCTTGTGGGATCCATGCTCTCAGTACTTTTTTAAAAATTAGCTCTGATCTGTTAACTAAAATGATGGATGTAGTGTCCTGTTGTCCAGGATGTCTAATTTGTTATGGAGAAAATCTTGTATCTTTTAGCATTTTTTTGCAGAGTAGTTGTCATTAAAACAAGTCCAAATGTACTATGTTCCACATACGTGCATGCATCCACACAAACACACTTATGCCCATCAAAGGGTGAGGACATTTTTGTGAACCGACTGACTGACCGAGATTGTCGCAGCTAATCAGGATTAACTACTATCTCCGGATTAACTACTATCTCCTGCTTTATCACATAAACCGATGCCAAAGTACAACCGAAGCTGACATAAACATTTTTAGGCGACCAAAATGTTACAATTAACTTTCATGAACTTAAAACACACTGTGAAAGGGTTAAAGTTCTAAGATTAAAACAAGACAGCTTAACCTTCTGTTTTACTCTAAATGGGACCATAATTTACTAAATGAACATCACGCTGTATTGAAGAAGACTTAAAACTAGC
Organism: Cottoperca gobio; assembly: GCF_900634415.1. Taxonomy (NCBI): domain Eukaryota; kingdom Metazoa; phylum Chordata; class Actinopteri; order Perciformes; family Bovichtidae; genus Cottoperca; species Cottoperca gobio. Next base: position 12,254,914 of record NC_041368.1, read on the forward strand.
GATTGAGACCAAAAACTAGTCAGAAAAATGTTTACTAAGGTAATACATCAAGTGAGAAGTAGAGTCATTTTCTCATAGACTTCTATACAACCGGTCGATAGAAGTGCTTTTTGTAACCAGTGGAGTTGCCCGCTTCTGAGTATTAGAGAGATTTCAGGCTTAAGGCACTTCTGCATTGGCTTCACTTTTCAGACACGGAGGTTGCTGCCTGGTTTGCACCAGTTTTCTTACTATTGAGGGCAATATTGAGTATGCAGACCCAGGTTTCCAGCTCTATAAGGTACCTGACCTATACAGAATGCAGTAAAAATTAATTAATCTCAAGCTCTCATATATATATATATATATATATATATATACACACACAGTCTCTTTTTTTTAGTCTAAATCCATGTTTGCTTTTGCACAAAAGGTCATAGAATTGACAGATTACTTACCATTAGAGTCCACTGTCCATTTTCAGAATACTCCGGGCGCCATATTCACTAGATCAAGATGACAAAAAATAGACTTTTTTAAACACTTGTAATTCAAATAATGTAAAGCAATCACATCTGGAACTTTGAAATTCCACACTACAAAGTCACAATGACACCTGAGACAGCTCCATGGTGGGCAGCCATGAATTTGATTGCTTTAAATCACAGAATCTCAGTGCAAAAATAAGAAGAGGGCGTGAAATTTGTTTAGCAAAAATGGATTTCATTTTATACAAGCATCATTACACATGATATGTATCCTGACTTCATGAGGTATATTACGTGGGGAATAAAAAGAAGTCCTTTGAATTGTGCCATTCAATTGTTCCATATGGACTTTAGCTTGGGAATGTCGGGGGGAGCACTGGCTCTGTTCAATGGACTGCAGTTTACACAGGCCGTAGTTGACCTTTAAATTCAGCACAGCAATAGTTACATAACGAAAAATTGACAATACAATTCTTACACTGCCTTGTTATGTAAGCCGAGGTTAGCAGTCTTTAGGGAACACTACATGTTCAAGTATATAGTTGCTCACCTCCTCTGCTGGTTTGATGCCTCTGTCCATTCGGAGGTTCTGTTGCACAGCATGAAATTGGTTGACAGCTGACAAAATTCCTCTTTGTTTCTTTTACCTCTTTTTTTTCTTCAACATCGGTTCTCAGTCAAACACTACATTCAAGTTATGAAATATCAATGCAAAACAATCACCTTTTGATTGGCAAACACAGAGTATAGGCCTTTGAGCATATCAATTATCAGAACAAAGAAGCTAAAATGAGCTGTGGATGACTATTCTCTTTATTGTGTCGTAATTGGTCAGGCTTCTGACATTTTCAAAAAAGTACATATTACCCTAGGCTACACTAGTGAACTATTACTGAATGTGAAGTATTCCACCTCATTACTTTGAAGATACTAACTTGCGCACTTGCGAATGTCAACTCCCATACAAGGCAAATGATAACGGCCTGCTATTGTACTGTGAGCCTTCAACAAAATGTCCACCAAAATGGCTGCAATGAAACATATCTTTCTGAAGATGACTTTGACCGGACATATTTCTGATTGTGTTTGTACTTGTAAAAGTGTCCATTTCGTATTATATAGAATAGTGGGGGTATAAACCATGGCGGCGAAAAACAGGCGAAGTAATGTCTGTTGTGCTTTTATCCTGTGGATGTCCACCCTTCTCTTTATTTCAAATATGCCCTTGCTGGCTGACAAATTGAATCCAACGAGAATTTCGAATCCAGCGAACCTTACTATAACCTTACTGAGTTAATATTGCAGGATTCATTTTTCAGCCTGAGTGCTCCTAAACCTGCCTACCTTAACTTTTTATCTAGCCTTTTCTTAACACTACCTCTAGCTCAGTCTCACTTTGACTTTGTCTGTACCTGTCTCCTCTGTCACACAATTGCACACCTCACAAAAAAAACCTCAACTCAATCAGAGCCACTGACCCTCTTTGACTCTTTGACTTATTAACTGTCTATCACTCTCTTTCACTATCACAGTGATATCAAAGTGTTAGGTAGGGCTGCAACTAATGATTATTTTCTTGAATTCAGTTTTTTATTTCATGGATTAATCGTTTGGTCTATAAAATGTCAGAAAATTGTGAAAGCTAAAGTCTTTAAATGTCTTTTTTTGTCCAAAACCCAAATCTATTCACTTTAATATGATGTAGAACAGAGCAAAACAACATTTTCTGCCACTTTTGCATGGAAAGATACTTTAACCATAGCGATAATATTTCTGTTGATTGAATAATCAATTAGTCGACTAATCGTTGCAGCTCTTGTATTATGTGTGTATAAATTATAGTTTCAAGTGGTGAACTCAGCGGATAGCAGGCCAGGAAGATCATTACTTGTCTATAACTAGACCTGAATTACTGCCACAAGCCTGGACAGCCTGTCAATATCTGGACTTCTTGGAGTATCAATTTGTCAATGATTCGTACACTTATTTCAGTGGTTTGGGGCCTGACAGCATTGCTTTAGGATCTTTTATTGGCATCATTTGGGTTGTCTTCAGGGGTTGTTGCTGCACCCGTTGAGTGTCCATTGAAATTACAATTTTAGCTTGAAAGGTAAATGTAAGAAACAGCTGCAAGCTGAAATATTTAAATACATTTTTAACTTTGATTTTTGCAGAATTATAATTTATTTTAATGTTTATTTGTATTAGGACAGATATGTAACATACAACAATGCAACATACCACAGCATTTTGTAGCCCAAGCTAATTTGATTGCATGTCCCAAGATGGGCCATTTAAATAAAACTCAACATCTCAACTAGAAAACACAGACAAAACAACACAAACCAATACAATTAAGCACCATAAAACAAGAAGCACCAGATCAATCGTGACTACATGACTGATCCCCATTTAAAAACTGTTGCATTTTGAGTTTAAAATGATCCCAGCATCTGGTACTTTGTTTTGCAAATTAATTTCCCTTCTTCCCAGCTGAGTATTGCTTTTGTTTCTAATCAGCAATCCAGGTATGACAAGGCACATGATTAACTTTGGAGATGCATCCATCCAATACCATGTGTTGCCCACTTGGGCAGGTTTCATTCAGTCGGTATTTGTCATTCATTGCATACTGTGTGTTGAGATAACTGGCATTATGTTGCCTTCATGTGCCTGTGGGAAATCTCGGAATAAGTCCTCAATCTCTGGGGAACAATAACAGTAAGTAAGTCATATTTTATTTATGGGCGATTCTTCAACTACGGACTATTTTGGTCTGGAACTTTTGAGATAAAATGAAATGTATTTAGAGAAATGTTTATATTTCTACATCCTGTGTATTAACACTTCCTGATAGTGGCTATGCTGAATTTCTTTAAATAATATACAATTTTTGTGATTTTATTAAAACAGTCAGATGAAATCATCATTTCCATCACACTACAAAAAGTTATTTTAAAAAAATATTAATTAATGTTAACATCACAATTTACCAAACTACAACATATGTTTAATGTGATTATGTCAATTTGTATGCATTTTTTGTTTAAATATGTGTTGTGATGGGGATGACATTGTGTGACGGAAATGACTGCATTTGTTGGAAATGACAGATCACAAAAACATTTTTAAACAATGTTCAGTTTTATTGTCCCAACACAAAAAGCACAAATTTCTAAGGAAAGAACTTCATCATCTACACTTTAACCTTTTAAGCAGATAAAATCATATGGCAGAACATTGCTGGAAACTGCTGAAACCTACAAGCAAGTTGCAAATGTTGCACTTACTATTTAGTGCAAAACAAAAAAAGTCCCTGATTCATTGTCTTTGGTGGTTCCTTGTCGGTGAATAGTAATTGCATATATATATATATATTTGAACAGACATTTAATTTAATATACATTATTTTCACTGATATGAGCCATAACACTCAAAATGTCTTTTCCATCACAATAATCAAAGTGATGGAAATGACTGTTGTGGAAATTATGTTTTGACACATTTTAAAGAAAATCTCATGATATGTTAGCATGCTAACATCTTCTTTAGAGATAGCATTAAATAAACACAAAACAGACAATACCAAATGTTGTTTTTCTTATTATTTCTAAATTTAAAGGATATATGAGCTATTTGGAAATGACAGTCAATTAACATATTTTCGATTTACCAAATATTAACCTTGATTTTATCTTATATCACTTCCCTTCATGGAGCTGTCTTTGTGCTGCAGCCTGTGCTCTCTTGTCACATGACTATGGCTGTGATCACCAAGTTTAAAAACCTTTTTAAAAACTCACCAAATTCACATTTTGCATGGTGTGATGGAAATGACAAGGACCCCAAGGGGCAGGTGTTCTATTTATAAAAAAAGGACATGAAATACTAATATATCTTACAACACATGATACATTTCATTAAAATGGCCATTTATGTATCATTTGTACATACAATTAATATTAGGTCAATATTGCATTCAAAACTTAGCAGGTTTGAATATCCAAAATCAGGCCCAGGGACAAGTGATATACAGCAAGAACAACATATAAAAGGTCACTTTTTATGTAATAAAAATAATGACTGGTCTATGATTACATTTATGTATGTTCCTTTTGGTGTGAAGTGAGTGTCACAAAACTAGAAAATAGGAAATGTGTTTTAGTTTTTCATATTTTTACCAGGGACACAAAAATGACGATAGTTGAAGAATCACCCTTAAATATAACACCTTTTAAAGTAAGGTTGCACAGTGCTTCACGGGAAGAACAAAAAAACATACATATACAGTTATAAACAGAGGACACATGAACAAATACAGAGGACACAAATAAATTGCAGCCCATATACAGGGAAGGCAAGTCGGTATATGGGTTTGAGAAGTTTTTTGAAGCAGTTTACAGACTCGGCTGATCTAACAGAGGGGGAGACAGTTCCAGCTGTTCACCCTTGGATTGGCAGAGGGAGCGGGGTATGAATAAGAGACCCTGGTCGGCTAATCTGAGTGGCCAAGATGTGGTATAAGGATCTAAGAGGTCGTAGGTCAGGGCATAGGACACAAGTCATCTTTTTCTCATATAGAATATATTTTGGTAGATGTACATGTTCTGCCTAGAAATCAGAATGGAGAATTAAAGCTAATTATGTGCTGTTTTGCAGCTGACCTGTAGTATCACCAATTTGTCAGAATCCACCATACTTAAATTGTGTTGACAAGTTTTCTGTATATGTTTAACTTTATATTATGGAAGTACAACAACAGTCTCTGTTCTGTCTTCAATTGGTCAGTCTTGGGTCAAGTATTGCTTTACCTGACATCTTTTCATATTGCCAGAACCAGACAGCAATTTTCATAAACATATGCACCAATTACAAAATCCATTAATATCCATCATGTTCTGTCATAAATCATATATCTGGGCAGCCAGTCTGACTGTAATTATTACAGAGCAAGAAGCAGAAGTCTGTGATTAGGTTTAGTCATTATTTCCCTCCATGTGATTAATCTCAGCTTTGAAATAATAAATGGGGAAAATGAACCAGTTTTATGTCAACGCGAATTGTGAATTTGAGCGTGACATATTATGAAGCCGAGTTTTGACAGAAATCGGTTTCTGTCAGTCTCTTCTGTCTCCCACTCCTCTATGTTTGTGACAAATACAATGATCAATGCCTTGCCATGTTGTTGTTTTTATCAGAGCATCTAAAAATATCATGAAACCTACAAATGTCAAATTGAAATCCAACCATTTCCCTAGGTCTCTCTGTTCACTTTAAAGTATTTAAAATACTTTTGCTGAATGTCAGAATAGGAGAAAAAAAAAGTAATTCACCCATGAGAAAAGCAACAATATAAAAACTTTGCTTTAGAAAGTAATTTTACCTGTAATTAAATATATGAGTAGTGCTGATTAGTCACAATGAGTTTATATTAACCTCAGTATACCACCACTCTACCAGAGGACACTTATATTTTGCATTGAAATTACCAGTTTGGATACACCCACATCATATTAATTCCCTGCTTTGTTTGAACACTCATTAAAGCAATTCTTTCAGCTCTCACTGAAATGACACACACTTTAGTGAATTATATGTGAATCACACTTTGCCTTCAAGCTTCAGTGAGCAAGGGATATCTTAAATACTAATTGTTAAAAGTTCATGTTCTTGCCACTTAGTACCAGGAAATCTCATTTGGATGTTATAAACCCCATTCAACAAAGGTCCTAATTCAAAGTCAGAATGTAGATTTATAATCATTGCAGCCGGTTGTGTACTTTAGATCTTATTGATCTCTTTGTTCAGCAATTTCTCTTCATTATAGGAATAATCCGATTTACCGATGCTGCATATATGAGATTAAAAAATATCCCTCACCTTCCAACAGCAACACGTGGGGCCCTTTCTTATGTACAGCACTGGCTCTCAGACACAGCTGACTAATGTCTTCTGGCAAACGGGGTTTTAAGGAAATCAATTTTTGCACAATAACTAGCCCAGGCAAGAATATGCCCTATGGAATGAAGGAAAGCATATTACTTCTAATGCAAACCCTATTATCAAAGACACACAGTCATACATTATTTAGTGAATGCCAGTTTCACAAGGCTGGTTCAAAAACAAACATGAATTATTCATCCATACTCAGATTTTTTTGGTTTTCTGAACGTAATTAATATTAAGACCAATCAACGCATCACAAATCAAACACTGAAGCTTTTTATCTAATGAGGAAGAAGACAATGATAGAATTTCATGGCCACAACGCCTAATGGCTTTGCGGTGGTGGTGCTTATTCACAATGAAGGGGGAATCCTGCAGGTTTATAGATTCAATGCCAGGTTAAAGGTACAGCTATTATTCTGCAGCTGAAAGGGGATCACCCTGTCTGGAGATCAATGAAGAGCCTGCAGCTATAATTACCAGGAACTTGATGATGTTATTATTATTATGCCATGCACTGATGAAATTGATTTTATAGTCCTATCAAATGCATGTCAGCACACCCTGAAATATAGCCACCTTAGCAATATCCCAACATGTGCAGTAATAGATACCATGTATTCATTTTCTGGATTGAGTTTCAGTAAAAACAGGTATTGCTGTTTGTGCAGCAGTGCAAGTGCTCGTCAAGTCTGTACACTAACATGCAGCTGTTTTTCCAGATTGCCCCATGATAATCAACAAACCTGATCACATGATCAGCATTACATTTAAACATTTAAAAAAGCGATGGGATTTATAATACAAGGTTTATACAATTTTGTGATTTATCTGGCAAGACAATTATTGTTTTTTGAGTATGAATTATTCACAGATTTTGAGTCTGTTAGGAATTAGTCGCTTTCAATTTAACACGCCTACATTATTCTTGGAAATCTGGTAAAATAAAAACAAGGATTTATAGCAGCTACCGGTGCTTACTTAAATTGCTCTAACTGTTGCCTAAATGTCACAGGCCACTATCCAGGTGCCGACTCATTCACACAAGGCCTGGGGGAAGCATGATAAAGGTTACAAATGTCAATTATGTCTGATAAAGTTTACAATGGGAGATTTCTGTTATCTCTGCACATTTAGTTCTTTTATTGAAACATATGCACAGAAAAAGGTAGACTGATATGACCAGTGAAACACCAAAAATACTAATTTAATGAGTGAGAAAATACAAACAAGAAAGTCCTTCCTGTTCACCTTTAAAATGAATGTACTTAGTCTTTTGATACCTTTCACTGCAGCAATTATGCAATCTGTGATACATCATAACTTTAATTAACAATGTCAAATTCCCAGAGCTGTCCCTTTATAAGCATATCAGTTCAAAATTACAGCAATGCTTTCTTTACTTAATTGTAATGTGTTTAAAATCCATTTCTTGTCATATCATTCCTCCAACTAACATTGTGTGAGTGACAGGCTGCGATCCAAATCGTATACTTTTTCTTTTTACTTTAGTGCATACTGCAGCAGCCCTTACATACCATGTACTTGTATGCAGTATGCATATAATTGGGACCTGAACTTTGACTCTCTTGCTCATATATCCCCTACGCAAAGGATTGTGGGTCAGAACAGCCAGAAAAGAATGCTGGCTTATCCCAGAAGTTTAATTGAATCTGATTCAAAAGTGTTTCTTTCATTTTTTTGAGCAGTGTAGTATAGTATGGGTTTTTGAACTTTACATTATTTTTTCCGTGTTTTTCCACCTGTGTTTTTATGCCTTTTACCCGCCTTTGCCTATCCACACACCTGCTCTGAATCAGCGTCGTTATTCATACCCTGCTTCCAGAGATTTTCCCAGTCAATCAGCTCCTGCCTCATCTCCTCATTCCCCTCACTTGAGTTTCTCCACCCATCTCTCCACCTCCACTTACTCCCCTTGTCAGATCAGTTTGCATGTAAGTCTTGGTTTTCACTTCAGACTTTGTTAGATCTTTGGTTTTGTTCTGTGATGTTGAGTTTTGCCTTGCCTGCACCAAACCTTAAATTGAAGTTATTTCTCCAAGTTGCTCCACTCATCATGACAGTGTATACTATCACAAAAGCATGTTGTTGGGGTGCTTTGCTTTAGCACCACAAATGTTTTGAGTTTGAACCACTCAAACATGTGAAAGCACCCTGATGTTAGCATGTAAGCATGCTAACATTTGCTAATAAGCACAAAGGCTGTGTCTCAATTCAGGGGCTGCAGCCTTCGGAGGACGCAGCCTTCGCAGTCTTTGAAGACCAGTATTCCGCAAAGGCTGAATCGAGCGGTCTACGAAATGAGACGGTCCGGTCTAAGTGGGATTTCCTGGTACGTCACCAGCTGTTCACGCCCCTACCTTTTGCCGTTCCCGTCGCCTAGCAACTCTCAGAAATTATCAAGCGCAGTTGAAGGCTTACTTTAACATTTTTTCAGAGAACTGAACCAGAGGTAATACTTTTAATTTCAATCTTGATTGAAGATATGCTTTATCACCGGGCCATAATATATTTTAGACGGTGGAGGGGCATCTCATACACACTCTGGAGACCCCCCCCAGATGATGTGTCAGGAGACACCAGGGGCTTTATTGTGGCAGCCCATCCAAGTCCAGCAGCAAACTTTATCTGTATATACTGTAAATGTTATATTGTTTCAGAATACTTTTGTTTATAATAACCATTCAATCATTTTCTTTGTTCGATCATTCATGTCCATTCATTGATAGGTAGTTTTTATAAATTAAATAATCCCTTTTCTAAATTAATAAATCATATGTACAAAATAAATCCTTCTTGAACCTTGAATTCAATTAAGTTTTCATTCATTTTCATTCATAATTCATGTAAATTAAATACACAATATATTCATTATTATATATATTATTTATTTCAAATAATTTACATTTCATTTGTCAACAAGTTTCTCCAGCAGAGAGAAGAGTCTGTCCGTCCTCTCCCTGCTCTCCATCCTCTCCTCTCTTCTGCCTCGGTCTCCCTAAAACAAAACATGTTAGAACACGTTTAGCTATACACCACTATCAAAAGCAGATTATGTTACAAAAAACACATATTATAAATAATAAAATATGTATAATCAATCCGAACGATTGCACTGGACTTTTTAAGTGATATTCAACTGTCAGAAAACCAAGCAGGTAATATGAAGTATACATTATCTATACAATCGCCACAATATGTAAAATATAAAACAACATTTACAACTCTTAGGTTTGAAAGTTAAGGTCTTAAAAGTTCTACTTTAAAAGGCTAACTTAGGTTGGATGCCGGCAGCCAAGCAGCCGCTCCTAGCAGCTTAACTAGCATCGGCACTAACGTCCCATAACTTAACCGTCATTTTAGAGAAAATTGTATGTTTTAAGGTCCTTTGATTTCATAACATTTGTATCGTTAGCTATTTGAGCGAGTTGAAACCCAATACTTACATTTAAAAGTATATCCATTTACCGTTACTGCTGGGTCGAGGGGCGCCATTTTTCATCAGAAAAAAACTTCTCTGAGCGCGCAATGAATCTTGGGATACCTGCGGTCGTGTAGGATACATCAGATGTATCCTACCCGGCCACAGGTATCCCAAGATTCATTGCCTACATCCTACACAGTTTTAGACACATTTAAAATGTGACCTGAGGATAGTGCTAATGAAACATTATTATATTTCACTGTGAGGGGAAGGAATACATGAATGTGTGTACCAAAGTTCATGGCAAACCACCCAAATATTTTCGAAACTTTTCACTCAATGCCACAATAGTGAACCTGGTGGTGGCACTAGAGCAGAGGACTACGTCGAGGGCCACAAACAGGGTCAACATTTATTGAATAGAATAGACGTATTATATATTATTCATATTATCGCGGGCCGGATATGATTGGCCTTGAGTTTGATATGTCTGCACTAGAAGAAGTCCGGGATCACCAAAGTCCTACTGTAGAATTAATGGTCTGAAATTACTACCACGATAATACCACAACATAACCTAAAATCTATAACGCAATTAATTCTCACCCTGAAACTGGCATAGGTAGGTAAAAGCCATAAAACTGCGAGAAAATCACTTCATTCACTTCGCGTTTGGATGAGGTGAGGTTTTTGTACACCGTGAACTACAATGCACATGACATATTTTATATATTCGGGAACATTTTATGAACATCTAAATATAAGGTTATTGTCTACCGGCGGCACGAAGGTCCCCGGGGATCGCCGACACCACCACCGTTTCCCGGCAAAGGCACAGAGCTTCAGATGATGATGAGGGGATGAGAGCGGGCAGGTGTCAAATCTGTGAAGTGCACCGGAACAAAAGCACTGAAACATCAACAACAGTATGATAATAACATCCAACACACAAGATTCACTCACAGTGCTTTCTGTGACATGAGAAATACTTAACACACTAATGTTTAAAAATACAAAAAACGGCCAAAATACACAGGAGTTTGTTTCATTATGCATAACAATATTCATTCCCAACATTCAGTGCAGAGGAAGCAACACAAATCCCAACTCATGAGTATATAATGTTGAACGATATCATTTGGCATTCTATTGCTTGCGCTGCCTAGTAAGACTTCTATAAAAAAAAAACAGAAGTAGGACTTTGTTACAAAAAGAGAATAACTTATTATCTGTGCCGTGCTACAACCCAATTCTGCTCCATTCTCTAATGGATTAAATCAACATTTAAACATGATAACATTTCATTATAAAATGACTATGGGGAAGGGAATCTTGTTTTTCATATCTTTTCAATGAAAAATGAACACTCCATTTCTTATGCATTTCTCTAAGATAATATGGCAATCATCTCGAAGCCTAGTGTCCGGTGACTGAAAGTGCAACACTTTGAAGAAGGCCCCAGGTCAAATCTTAAACTGGCTTGAAGAAGTGAGGTAGAGCTACTAAAGCCATATTGCAATGCTTATGTCCAAAGGCTAAATGGAGTGAGCTGATTGCGAGCTGTGGTGTAAGAAGCAACACTGGCACACGATTAGCTGGTGGTAGGCACTACTGCTCAGTGGTTTTGCTGCATCAGAAATATCTTGTTTAAAGGTGAGACCGGCTACAAGCTGGGGTGATACAGTAAATGCAGCTGTGAGAGCAGAATGTGTCACAGTTTTGTAATACTGACAATAGAACAACACAAATCAGTCTCTTCAGCCATAATTCATCGCACAACGTTTGAATAAAATATGTTGTGTTGTGAATGAATTTCTATAAAACATAAAAACTGTCATGAAGAATGTTGTTCCACAGAGTACCTGAGCATCCTGGATAACTTTCTTTCTTCCATTATTAGGTCAAAAAGTGTTTGAATTATTCCTTGGATTCTGCCCTTTTGTTTTTACATAGAACTTAGTTCTGGATATTAGACTGTTTATATATTCTCTTTCATGATTTTGTATGAGAAAATGCCTTGATCACATGGTAGCTAATGGGGAGACCCTCCTTATTTATGGCATAAGATGCTGGTGCAGGAACAACACTGTGCTATTTATCTTTTTTTTCTTCTTCTTCTTTGTGTTTGTGGGTAAGCAATTAAAAAAAACTGGGTCACTGATTATTGAACTTGGGCTTTCACACAGCAGCACATTAGTATCGTACATTATTGGATCGTTCTTTTGATGGCTCACTGTGGAGCAGGCTTCACATTTCTTGATTAAAGGAATCATTTCTTTCCCCTGAAAGAAATAAGGTGAGGAAAGCAAGTTATCTTTTGTTTAGTGTTGTCCTGATCCTCCAACAAGAGATGGAATGTAGGATGTACAGTTGTTCAGTAAGTGGCCTATTGCCGAATAAACAGTATCAGCAAGCAGGCAGTAATAGCAAAAAGAGACATTAAGTTAAGTGATTGTGTCAAACTGAAGAAGATGGTTTCTGATTGGCATGCAGAACTGACATAAAAGCCATTTAATCTAAAAAGTCTCATCTGAAGAGAGCACAGCAAAAACATTACTTTGAGTACACCTACTATGCAAAACCAATCTGAGTGATTACTCCTATAATCTCACCCACCAACACCAACGCCACACCAACATGAAATAAATAACACATGGGCCCCAACAGTGACTGGAGTTGGAGATGACTGACAGTCAGTGGGGCCTGTAAAACATCCCAAGGCAACCTGATTACCGCCTCCATCAGTATATGGGCTGTCACTGTTATTGAGAGACTGTCAGACTCATTCTTGGTGCCATCATAATCAAATGTGAGCATCAGTCATGTAGGGCTGCTTGGAGCATCACATATCCTCTCTTATTGGCCCATTAACCTTGTTGTTTGATGCTAAATATTGATGATTTTAAGGAAAACATCAAATAGTTCCAGTTCACTGCCATGATCTTAGGATTTGTTTTAGTTGTCTTGAGTGTCTGTAGACAGAAAGACAGATAGAGCCGATCCAATATCGATATCGTATTTTGATAATGACGTAATTCACTCATTGGTTATCGGACTGACGTCACCAATCCACATACCGATTTATATAAATATGTTATAATTGTGGAGAAAGTTCCATCGGCCGTGTTCGGACAGTTGCAAAGAAACTAGTTAGCTTCATTAGTGTCTATAGTATAGAGGTCGACTAGCTGCTCCACGCCCACAACCTGGTGGGACAGTCTTCGACTTTAGGGCCAATAAACAAAACTTGGTGTATTTTCACCAGTTGGCAATCTCCAGGGCAGAGCAATGACGCTCATTCCGAAGTGCCTCGAATGGCCACTTGAGACTCGCTCTAAAAGGGAGAAATCTCCATAGACCCCCATGTTAAAAGCAAAAGTAGCTAAAAAACGGTTTTGGTTTCTATAGCTAATTTTACTCTTCATGACTACTTGGTAAATGTGTATACAACTCACCTGTTTAAATTATATTAAGGCTTAAAGTCACACATTATTAGATGCGTAGCCACTTTGACCAACAAGTAGGTGCTGTCTCAGGCCGCTAAACGCTTGCTATTTGCTCTTCTGCGTCAACCGGGCCCACCTGAATTTCACCGACAATGCCTATTTTTGGATTAGCTGGGATGTAGACTGTGGCGTCACTGCAAAAATTGGCTGAGCCGCCCACTTTTAGCTTCACAACGGCTCTTCTCCGGCTTCCAACCGGGCAAATACGGCCTGCCGTTTATTTTATCACAGCCACGGATGGTGAGAGTCACTCATGCAGGGCTCTCAATAAAGATTTATTCAATCACTTAACTACTGTGTATAAACTGACACAGGCTGCTGTTTGTTTTATCACAGCGACTATTACTTCTGGCAGGTCGTATATTTATTAATGCCAAATATTTATTTGGAAAACCTTATAAAGGAGTTGTCAATTTAACATTACGTTCTCTGACATTATCTGGTCTCATATATGACATTTCATTTCAAGTTTTTCAAGACATTAAGAGAGTTGCCCTAGCAGTTTACACTTTGTGAAGCCTACCTAACCTACAGTTCAAATAAACTGCTTTGTAATACAGTAATAGTTTGATGCATCTCTACTAATAGACTAATAGAGAACCTCACAGATTGATTGATAGAAGAAAAGAAAGGGGGTTTCACAATATTCTTAAAATCTTTAAGATAATAGCATATCCCCTAGATGTCTAGAGTCCAGGCAGCTCCTTTGCTGTTATCCAAACAAACAAGAGCTTACATCTCTTCTCAGCTTCCTGTCTCACAGCCTTGTTTCCTTGGCAACCATGTCAGATGAATTGAGAGGGGGACTGGCGCCCTCCAGAGAGCCAATCCTCTCTCATCCAAAGTTTGTCTCACTTCAGGTCATGTGACACCTGTTCCCATGACAACCAGGTTGGAGGGCAGTCTGGATATCTCTTTGATCAAGGAAAAATACCACACATGCCAGCAAGCAACCTTGAAATCAAGGAGGGGACGCATATATGCAATGGCTCTTCATGGGGATGTAATAAGCTCATGTCCAATGTTTCATAAAAAGCCTTTGCTTTGTTCTAGAACTGGAAGAAGTCCAGCTGTATACATATTAATTGCAACATGAACATTTCAAGAAAACATTACATTTAATTATTGAAAAAGAAGAAGAAAGAAACATGTTCAAGCAAGCATAAGGTGAAGTTACATCACTTTGTTCAGGTCAATCTTCACTTAGATTAATAAAATAATAACTGTATGAGCCCCAGTTGTCCTCCTTACTTGAATATAAAAGTTATTTACAACAAAAATCTGGCCAGACTATACCATAAGACTCACCAAGCCATATAAAGGGTATCACACGTCATAAAGAATCACATATTACAACAACAGGGAGGATACCAATAAGGATGCACGATGATATCGGCACGTCATCGGTATCCTGCGAAAATAAGATATTGGCATCGTCCCAAAATTAACATTTCTTCCAATATGATAGGCTGACAAAATTACGTTTTTATCATGCCTTTGAATAAGCGGTTGCAACAAGTATGTCTGCAGTGTAAAGATACATGGAAAAATCTACCTCTCATAGATCAGTCTGACTTATAGGATATTGGCCTATCAGTCTTTCAGCTTCCTTCATCGGACTTACAAGGAGGGTAAACTCTATTTTAGAATAGGCATAATATTCTCTGCAAATAGGTGGAGAAAAATCTGTGCATAAATCAGTATCTGCAATATGCCAAAACTACCAGGGCAAAATCCAATATCATGCATCCCAAGTGACAAAACAATGTGTTTGTCCAGATCTCTAGGTCTCCATCTTATCTTAACATCGGGACACCCAGAGCCTCCTCACATAAGGCTTGCAAAGTGTCAAGTACTCCGAGGCTTCTCAATGAACAAATCATACAATTCTTCTGTCTGTTACAATTTTTCCAGTACACTAAGGTATATTTCGTGGAAGGAAAAACATTGAATAACAATGCTAATGAGCAACTGTTTTGAATTTTCTTCTTCAATATGAGCTCAATATAAAGCTTAAAATTGTCACCTAAAAAGGTACAAGGGGCAGGTAATGTGCTGCCTGCAGAATAAGTAAAGATTGAGTAGATGCTTTTCTTGTCGGCTCACAGTAGCATTAATCACCAGCAGTAGAGTCAAAAAACAGATTATATTTTGTGAGCAGGTGGCCTTAAAGCCTTAAAGGTCTTTTGGTCTATGATAAGCATTTGGCCTTTCTAAGCCTTTGAGCTTTCACAAACAAAGAACCTTCCCAAACCTCTGGGCTGAGGTAAATGGTTGACTTTTCCAAACCTTTTAGTCTGCACAAAGCTGTTGGAAAGCGTCCATCAGATAAGAGGTTCCCATGGGCATCCTTTCAATAAAATATGTGACGGGCAACAAATTGGCTTTAGACACCTGTCGTTATATAGAAAGGCCAGTCATTTTTCTGCTCTGGAGTTGTGACAAAACATTGATATTAGCAGTACATTATTAAGAGGCAAGACAACGAAAAAAGACATGTAAGAAACATATTATTATAGAACAACACCTCCTCATGCATCGTGTACACTAAAGCATCAGTTATTAACAATTGAATCACATGGTGGAAGAATAGCTCACAATTGACCTAAAACAAAAGGAGAGATCACTCATAGTGTCAAAAGGCAGCAAGGATTATATTTCAGCTTCAGTATTTTCAACAAACTTTGAAAACTAGCAGGCCAAGAGGACACAGTCTTTGATTTCAAACACAGCCCCTGCCCTTAAGAAAGGCAAAAACAAATTAATAATTAATTAAATCAAGACCACAATAAACTCTTACAAAGGTCTCCGAGAAACTGGACTCGTCTTTAAACCATCCATATTTAAAGTCTCAATAAAGTGAGATGTTAAATTGAACTTTAAGTAGCCTGCGGCAAGGCTATGCAAGATTGGGTCGGATGTTTGCCCTATGCCTCTGGCCAATTTGTCAAGTAGTTTGCCTGAACAGTGAGATAAAATGACCACTAATTTGCTGCATTCTAATTTGTTGATAGGACTGCCTTTATTAATTGACTGTGAAAGGAATATTTCATTAAAAATGAAATACTAATTTAATGACATGCTATTTCAATTACGTGAAATGCCAAAAAGTTAATAGTGTAATGCCATTAACAAAATATTATTTGATATAACTCCTTGTTGCAGACACAGTGATGGAGGAAATTCAAAAGGAAACATACTGCACACACTGGAGGATGACGAGCAGTCGACCTGCTACAAATCTATTGAAGTGGCTTCTCCCGGAGCACTCTGGCAAAGACACGCAGTGACACAGTTATTTCCACACAGCCCATGTATTATACGACTCAATAAAACAATAATTTACTGGCAGGAGTGATTGAAGGCTTTAATGACACCTTGAGTTTAAAAAGATCCTTGTATGGTAGGTGAGATGTGGTTTTTTTTGTCTTTCTTACCAGTAAATGCATCCATTTTTTTAAGAACTTTCCTCTCTAGTAGTATGATCAAAACATAGTGCGATGACCATCAACATGCACACCACTGCAGATGCACTGACACCTAAATAGTAGCCAGTCCTGACAATAAAGAAGTATTGTGTCTTATGTGTGAGAATGCTAGCTTTTGTTATCCTGGCCTGAAATAAACACTGCACACACCGCAGACACACTTGCTGGGTAAACTTCTCATCTTTTCAATTTTCTTTGAGCTGGAAGCACCATCACTGTCCAACTGGTCTTCAGTACCTACGATGATGAAGAGAGCTCCCCTGGGCCGCACAGCCTGGACCCCTGCTGTACCAAAACAATACTTCTGGCTGCATGTCACACAGTTCATCTGCTGAAAGAGCTGACCACAAGGCTATGGAGAAAAGGATGGAGCTCTTGTGCTGAATTCCTTTTGAACCTGGCAGCTCATAGTTGCAGGATGGGAGCACTTTGGAGCAACGTGTGGTAACAAGGGTACTAGGAGAAAGCTGTCACTAGCTCAGACACTTTGAAGCGGGTTTGTCTTTTTGTTTGTCTGTTTGTCAGCAGGATTACAGTAAAACTAGTGGTCAGATTTTCATGAAACTTGATGGGAGTGTGAAGCGTGGTTTAAGGAAGAACCCATTCTATTTTGGAGCAGATCAAAATCACGGAGCAGATACACAAATTTTTTTTCACTTTCATTAACATTTGAGAGAATATCAGATGAAATTAAATTAACTCTTTTTTCTGTCCAAGTAATTCTAAATGTAATCCTGTAATTTGACAAACACATAATCTACGGAAGACCATGTGTCAGAGTATTAGTTTAATTAAATCTAGGTATTCATGCCTCTTGTCACCAACAATACTGTGTTTCTCATCACTGTGAAATGGAAAGTAAGAAAAAGAAAGTTGACATTCTCTTCACAAACTTTTTCTCATCGACATTTTACACAACTTAATAAATGTAAAATGTATTATCGTGTTTTGTTTTGGAATCACCTTTTGTGGTCAGAAGCTATTTCTTAAAAAACAAAAAAGCTTCAAGACAATAAAGATTGGTATTGGCCACCAACAGGACATTAATTTACAAAATGTGTGTTATTTCTTTCTTATTAGGCGTAGTGAACAGAAACCCATCCACTCCGATTTTGCCTCATATTAATTTCATATAAGTTGTCGACAAGAAGTCCTGAAAAATGTCTTTGATTATGATCCAAAACAACCACTGCCAACAGGAACAAGAGAGCAGAGACCAGATACGGCCTAATTGTGCCTTTGAACTAATGTGCTTGCAACATTTTACGGTCAGCAGTGTAATACTGCTAAGTTGTTAAATGTGGCTGACATAGCTGCTAACGGTAGCCTGTTAATAAGCAAATGTTCCTGCCGGGTGCTCCAGCCTTTATTCTTGCTTGAGCCCTCCGCCCTTTAGCCCTGTTTGAAACCATGTGGAACTGCTAATATGAACTCCCTCAGTTAGATGCTGTATAGGTACTGGCAAAAAATCCTCCCTGTGGGCTGAAAGTGATACATTTTATCTATCAAAATTCAGACCCAACTAACCGCAGAACACAAAGAGTCAGTACCTCCGTAATTATCTAGAGAGCGATAGAAATGGCATATACTAAAAGAAACAGGCTTGCCCCACAGCCATCCAAGTGATGAATTGTAGAGAAAATCTGGTTTAGATCATTTGGTATATAACTGTGTTATTCTCCAATGGTTGATCTTAGATGAGCTGATCCCTAGTTGAACTGTAAATGTTGTTGAAGGGATAAGGACAGGGCTGAGAATCACTACAACATAATACTACTATATCATTGGCTACAAATTGTAAAGCCCAGTAAAAAAATAAAAATACTATAATTATTACATTATTTATATATTATTTTATTTTAATAAGCAGGTGGCATTATCTAAAACAGCAGTTCCCTTAAAGAGCTCTCAGTGCATTCTAACATTACATTACATTACAAGTCATTTAGCGGACACTCTTATCCAGATGTTGCAATTACATTTAGAAAAATAACTTTCTCAGAACCAGCATTGTATCTGTATTTATACACCCATGTATAATTCTTGTGAAAATAAATAATGTTCTGACGCTTGGGTGAAGGGAAAAAACTAAGAGTCTACAGCCATATCCTTAGAGGCATGCCACTAGCATTGTTAACAAAGGACAAATGATGGAAGCACCATTTTTTTATATCATCTCTACCAGGAAAATGGTTCTCTTGATCAGGCTTCAACTGGTGAAAAATAATGAGGTAAAATGCAGTGGAAGTTGTCCATCCCTCCACCCAATTAGGCCTGTCACGTCAATTCCGTTATCGAATCATCGTACAATATATGAGCATTAGCACAGCCTTTTTTGCTGACCTTGATATTGCCCGTTGTTTACATAAGAATGTCAACAACATTTTAGCCAACATGGTGCCAGAATAAACAGCAAGGTTTTCCCTACCATTAAAAGACTTAAGCATTGCGCAGACATGGCACAGATCCCGAGAGTCCATTTTATTTATTGGTTGTGTGTCTTGGTTTTTATTTATGTTTTATTTATTTAAGATGTTTTAATATGTTGTGTTGTGTCTGAATATTCTTAAGATTTCAAAGTAAATTTCTTTTTTAATTAAAGGGTTTACTTTATATTATGATATATATATTATAAATACAATATTATGCTATTATATTATCCTTATATCAGTGGCATGAAATGGACTTAAAATAATAATAATATCATTTATCGCAATTATTTCTGTGACAACATGCCGTCCAACAATATAAGTTATCACGACAAGCCTACTGTAAATGCCATAGCTATCATCAGTATGATTACAAGCATATTATATCTAACGGACAGATATGAGAGTGGTATCAATCTTCTCATTTAACTCTGCCTGAAAGCAGATTTATTTTCAAAGATTTATTTTTAGAATTGCTCTGAAATGGATGTTATACTAATACTACCATCTGAGAGAAGGTTACACCTGTATTCAATTAAAATAAAAAATGTTAAGGTCACTGTTAAGAACAGTCACCAAATAAATGGCAGAAGCTATTAATGGGAGGCGTTACAATGTCATAACTGATCACAGTCTATTGCTTTTCAATTTCAGGCTGCTAGTCGAACTCTAAATGACCTAGTGTATACTAAGATGAGCTTGCACGAAGCATCAAATTCAAAGAATTTTTTCAAAATGAATTATTAATAGACAATATGCCCTATGCAATTCCCTCCCATAGGACAGTTCAGTTATTGAATTAAAATGGGCCACATTAGGCAATAAACAGATTGTATAAAGTATAGCAGGATAACGCTGCCCTTGATAGAGGAAGGAGTTATTCTGTGGGTTGTGTCAAGTTCGGAGAACTGAGATCCAAGAACACATTCAAGAGATTTTATGTTGTTTCACTTTTTAATTTATTCAACATAATCTCTATGGTCAAAAGCAAAACGAAAGGTTAACCCCATCACCAGACATAAAAATAGAAGATTGCAAACTGTTATCAAATCCAAATGTATTTGCAAGGTCTCTTAACTGATGCAACTGAGGGTTCAAACTATTTCCTATGTTGTTGATCTCTTAGGAAAACAACAAATGAATGTTATTCATCTGTAAAAAACACCCCAGTTACATTATGTATGTGAATATGTTAGTCATTTATATGGTGAAACAATCATTCAATGGCAGCAGTCAATCAATAACTTAATTGTAAAAGTATATTAAAATTAAGTTGTTGATTGACTGCTGTTGTTACTAAGAATTATATAATAGATGTAACTGAAACCTACACACTAACATATGCTCGAACCTTAATTGCTCGGCCATATTGACGACATCATCAAACACGGCCCCTCGCGGAGTTCACGGGAGGCGAGTTTTAGCCTTTCTGTGCTCATCCAACATTTTCTAACTACGTGGATGTGCAGAGAAAGTTTAGAACTTTGATTAATTTTGAGAATAGGGGTTTGTCATGAAGAGAAACCAGTATGGAGTATACAACATCAAAAATTTCTGCGTCAGCTCATGTCCGTGCAACTGAGCAACCAAGTAGATGCAGCCAGTAGCTCCAACTTGCTACATTTTTGTTTTCGTCTCCTTTTTTTAATGCCGCATGTATGACATTACAATTAATGTAGCTGACGTTTTTGTCCAAAGCGACTTAGAATAAGTGCAAACAATCATGAGGTTACAACTCCGAACAGCAAGAATCTTGCTTCTAGCTTCAAATTGGTGAAATCCTTTAAGTGCAGAACAATAGTTTCAAATACGCCAAACAAAAGTGCAACATACAGAAACAATAGAATATGAATGCAACCATTAGCTACAAATAAGCCAAACCAATGTGAGTGCAACATACAAAGAACAGCATTTTTTGCTCATCAACATCAGAGAAGGAAGCGTGGTGATTGGTTAAAGTGAAGCGAACTTTGAGATGATCGGCGACCACGGCATCTTCCGACCACCCAGCCATTGAGCCATCACCATCGAGGGCGGAGTGACTGCCCCAGGAAGAGAGGGAAGAGAGCTGACAGGGGAGCTAAGCTAACCCAGCTAGGACTTATAAAGCTATTTCTTACCGCCGCCTCCTCCTGAACGATGTCCGGTCCCAGGAGAATGGGACCCGGGCTGACCCATTTTGGCCTCCCAGATCATACTGATGTGCTGTTGTTTGATGATTCATGATGCTCAGATGTCAAAGTTGATTGTTGAATGTTTCTCTGATGCCAATTAATTTTTTTGTTAAAGATGCCACCCATATAAACTGCCCATATAATTCACCATTGTTCTCAAATAAAAAAAATGCACTTCAGGAATGCACTACTTTTTTTGTTCTGTTCTGTAACATTTGTTGTGTGCAGCATAACAGACTAAGGTACAACGGCATCTCTTTGTGCAACCCTGTGTTGCATAATGACAATAAATTATCCTTGAATCGTTGCGCTAAGGCTGATAACGAATGTTCTATTCTATAATTTTGTCAGTCCAAGTTTGAACACAGTTAAAGTAACGGCATGAAGTTAGGGCTTGTGCAAGTGATTCAGACGTGTTCATCTTAACACAAATGCCTCAAGCACCACCATCAACCAGGAAACCAGGGAAGGGAGGGTACAGTCATTAGAAAGACGGACCAGCAGCCGGAGGCTCTGGATTGAAGCCCCTCTGTCGTCCAATATCTCTGCTGAAATGTCAGTGAGCAAGGTGCTGACTCCTTACCACCTCCTGAGTTGCTGTTCTATCTGTAGATAAAATAGATGTACCCTAATTTAAAAATAGTTAGTTTTTTTGCAGGTGCTTGCCATTTCCAGGTCATTGAAGAGGAAAGAGTGACTGGTGAAGAAAAGGACTGAAGTGTGACCTTTTTGCCAGTGTTGACAGCTGTTCTTTTGCTCTGTCCCTCTACTTATTATGTGTTATGCAGCATGGGTCCTGATGCCACTTGTTGTTTCAAATAGAGAATTGTCCAATTGCAAATGTACCTGTGTTTTTTTTCTCCAGAAGGCCAAACACAATATCCAAGAATTTCTCTGTGACTCACTTGCCCTTTGTCCATTAAGGTAACTCCCACAGAATAACTAGAGTCTTAGTAAAATTCAACATATTGTAGGAAACTGTAGGAACAAAATATTATGATATTAACATTCCAAAGTATTGTTAGGAATTACGAACACTTGAGATTATATGAATATTTATCACAATTTAACACTTAACACTCTAACACAACATTTTAGAGGTGTTGCGTTCATGTTTTCATCAAAATGTCCTAACATTAACTGTCATGCTGTTCTGTCTTTAACCGTCTTCACCTGACAAGACAGCATCTGTGGACAATCCTGGAAATTCAGCAAAAACCTTTGTGTTTTTTTGTCAAAGTAATATAACAAGAGAGGAAAAAGATAGCCTACTATCATATTTTCCATGTTATATTATTATATTGGAAGTATAATCTGTGTTCTAAGAATCATGGTTTTAAGTGGAACGTTATCTAAATGTGTAGGAATCTCATATTTACTTTATGGTTATTTCCTGTAATTGTTTTGTGACTGTGCTACACTAAAACTATCCAACATTATTGATATATAATCCTGAGATTATCTCATTGTTATTGTCTTACTGTTACATAATTATTACTCACTAGAATCTTCTTTTTCATCAAAAGATGAACAAACATACTAATACCATCATTATTACTATGAAGATGCTAAACTATTACTACCATATGTGTATTGGTAGAACATTACACTTATTGTGAGAAGATTACCCTATGGTTACCCCATCATTACCATGTTATTAGACATGTCCAGCCCTATTATTAACATAAGTCTTTACACCTAGTATCTCCACATAATAACTTTGTTGTTTGCCGCTGCTGTGCAGGTTTAAACAAAATCTAATTATTTTATTATAGGAATAAAAGCATTTTTTGTCTAATGGAATAAACTAAAATGCTTGGGGCACTTGCATCTTCCAAAACAGTAAAACTAAACAGAAACTTAAACTGAAGAAGATCCATAAAATGGATTTTACAATCATCAAGAATATTTTGAAAAAGGCCAACAGTCAGGGCAAAGTTAACTGTTGACTTACTTTTCACGTTATTTTCTTCTTGTCCAAGGAGTTTTAACAGGTCTACTGGATGGTGGTGAGATGAGCCTCAGCAGACAACCAAGGATTCTCACTTGTGTGAAGCAAAGTTAGTGACTAATAATAATAATAATAATAAATTGAATTTCTATAGCTCCTTTATAGAACTTCAAAGTCGCTTTACAATAATATAAGGAGGGGAGTGGGACAAACCAAGACAAAACTACTGTCTACTGCTTCTACAGAATTGCAGAAGAGAAACACAGCTGCTGGACATGTTTTTATACTCAGTGCCCACGGGCTAGGGCAGTGTGTAATGCTGCAAGATTCAACCTTTAACCTCTAAAAGTTGCATTAAACCATCAGACATGACGTGACGTTGCAAGCATTAAATTACTATCTCTATACTTACCACAATCTCAGAACCCATCGGACATCGTTCTTACGATGTTAAACTTCTTGGCAAGGGACTATATTTTGGGGGTTCCAGTGTAGCCACCGGATATCCGGGCCAAGACTTCTTTTTCTGAGCACTGGTCATTGTTTACAGTCCAATTACCCAAAACATTTTTTGCAGTTGAGAGATAAAGTCTAAGAACTGATTGTTTCCTAAGTAGCCTGTTTATGAACTAATTTTAAATTATTAAAAAAGCTAAATCAACGTCTCTCTGGGAACCATCACCTTATCGTGGTGGAGAGGTTTGTGTGTCCCTATGAACCTGAGAGCTGTTTTGTCTGGAGCCTTGTGCTCCTGGTAGGGTCTCCCAAGGCAAATTGGTCTCAGGTGAGGGGCCAGACTAAGAATGGTTCAAAAACGACTTCATGAAAGAAAGGGAAAGAAAAGGAGAGACCCTGCCCGGAGGAAGCCTGGGGCCCCCGTCTGGAGCCAGGCCCAGAGGGAGGGCCCGACAGCGAGCGCCTGGTGGCTGGGTTTGCCACGGAGCCTGGTCGGGCACAGCCCGAAGAAGCTACGTGGTGCCTCCCATCCATCCATCCTGTGGGCCCACCACTCATGGGAAAAACCGCTGGGGTCGGGTGCGCTGTCACACGGGTGGCAGTGATGGTCAGGGACCTCGACGGACCAGACCCGGGCAGCAGAGGCTGGCTCTGGGGACGTGGAACGTCACCTCTCTGTGGGGGAAGGAGCCGGAACTAGTGCGGGAGGTGGATCGCTACCAGTTGGATCTGGTGGGGCTTACCTCCATGCACAGTCTTGGCTCTGGAACCGTACTCCTGGATAGGGGTTGGACTCTATTCTTCTCCGGAGTTGCCCAAGGTGTGAGGCGTCGGGCCGGGGTGGGGATACTCACTAGCCCCCGGCTGAGCACCGCTACGTTGGAGTTTATCCCGGTGGACGAGAGGGTCGCCTCCCTACGCCTTCGGGTTATGGGAGGGAAAACTCTGACTGTTGTTTGTGCCTATGCCCCAAACTGCAGTTCTGAGTATTCGGCCTTCTTGGAGACCCTGAATGGAGCCCTGCAGGGGGCTCCAGTAGGGGACTCCGTAGTCTTGCTGGGAGACTTCAACGCACACGTGGGAAACGATGGAGACACCTGGAGAGGCGTGATTGGGAGGAAGGGCCTCCCTGATCTAAACCCGAACGGTCGTTTGTTGTTGGACTTCTGTGCTAGTCATGGAATGGCCATAACAAACACCATGTTTGAACATAAGGATGCTCATAAGTGCACGTGGTACCAGAGCACCCTAGGCCAAAGGTCAATGATCGATTTCGTAATCGTATCATCTGATCTGAGACCGCATGTTTTGGACACTCGGGTGTAGAGAGGGGCGGAGCTGTCGACTGATCACCATCTGGTGGTGAGTTGGATTAAGGGGTGGGGGAAGACCTGGTAAACCCAAACGGGTAGTGCGGGTGAACTGGGAACATCTGGAGGAAGCCCCTGTCCTGATGATCTTTAACTCACACCTCCGGCGGAGCTTTTCAGCTATCCCTGTGGAGGTTGGGGGCATTGAACCTGAGTGGACGATGTTCAAAACCTCTATTGCTGAAGCTGCGGTGATGAGCTGTGGTCTCAAGGTCTTAGGTGCCTCAAGGGGCGGTAACCCTCGAACACCGTGGTGGACCCCGGTGGTCAGGGAAGCCGTCCGACTGAAGAAGGAGTCCTTCCGGGTTATGTTATCCGGGAGGACTCCGGAAACAGTTGCAGGGTATCGAAGGACTAGAAGGGCGGCAGCTTCTGCCGTGTCAGAGGCAAAGCAGCGGGTGTGGGAGAAGTTCGGAGAAGCTATGGAGAAGGACTTTAGGTTAGCACCAAGGTGCTTCTGGAAAACCATCCGGCACCTCAGGAGGGGGAAGCGAGGAACCATCCAAGCTAGGTACAGCAAGGGTGGGACCCTGCTGACTTCAACTGAGAAGGTTATCGGCCGCTGGAAGGAGCACTTTGAGGAACTCCTGAATCCGACTAACACGCCCTCTATGGGTGAGGCAGAGCTGGAAGCTGATGGGGGATCATCGTCAATTTCCCTGATGGAAGTCACTGAGGTAGTCAAACAACTCCACAGTGGCAAAGCCGCAGGGGTTGATGAGATCCGTCCAGAAATGCTGAAGGCTTTGGGTGTTGAGGGGCTGTCTTGGTTGACACGCCTCGTCAACATTGCGTGGAAGTCTGGGACAGTGCCTAGGGGTTGGCAGACCGTGGTGGTGGTTCCCCTATTTAAAAAGGGGGACCAGAGAGTGTGTGCCAACTACAGGGGTATCACACTTCTCAGCCTCCCTGGTAAAGTCTACTCCAAGGTACTGAAAAGGAGGGTTTGGCCGGTAGTCGAACCTCTGATTGAAGAGGAACAATGCGGATTCCGTCCTGATCGTGGAACAACAGACCAACTCTTTACTCTTGCAAGGATCCTGGAGGGGGCCTGGGAGTACGCCCATCCGGTCTACATGTGTTTTGTGGATCTGGAGAAGGCGTATGACCGGGTCCCCCGGGTGATACTGTGGGAGGTGCTGCGGGAGTATGGGGTGAGGGGGTCACTTTTGAGGGCCATCCAATCCCTGTACGCCCAAAGCGAGAGTTGTGTCCGGACACTCGGCAGTAAGTCACACTTGTTTCCAGTGAATGTTGGCCTCCGCCAGGGCTGCGCTTTATCACCAATCCTGTTCGTGATTTTCATGGATAGGATATCGAGGCGTAGTCGTGGAGGAGAGGGGTTGCAGTTCGGTGACCTGAGGATCTCATCGCTGCTCTTTGCAGATGATGTGGTCCTTATGGCATCATCGGTCTGTGACCTTCAACAGTCACTGGATCGGTTCGCAGCCGAGTGTGCAGCGGTTGGGATGAGGATCAGCACCTCCAAATCTGAGGCCATGGCTCTCAGCAGGAAACCGGTGGATTGCCTACTCCGGGTAGGAAATGAGCCATTACCCCAAGTGAAGGAGTTGGAGCGGAATGGAGCGAGAGATTGGCCGGAGAATCGGAGCAGCGGGGGCGCTATTACAGTCACTTTACCGCACCGTTGTGACGAAAAGAGAGCTGAGCTAGAAGGCAAAGCTCTCAATATACCGGTCGATCTTCGTTCCTACCCTCACCTATGGTCATGAAGGCTGGGTCATGACCGAAAGAACGAGATCACGGGTACAAGCGGCCGAAATGGGTTTTCTCAGACGGGTGGCTGGCGTCTCCCTTAGAGATAGGGTGAGAAGCTCAGCCATCCGTGAGAGACTCGGAGTAAAGCCGCTGCTCCTTTACGTTGAAAGGAGCCAATTGAGGTGGTTCGGGCATCTAGTAAGGATGCCACCTGGGCGCCTCCCTAGGGAGGAGACCCCGGGGAAGACCCAGGACTTGGTGGAGAGATTATATCTCCTCACTGGCCTGGGAACGCCTCAGGATCCCCCATTCGGAGCTGGAGGATGTGGCCCGGAGAAGGGAAGATTGGGGTTCCTTACTGGAGCTGCTGCCCCCGCGACCCGATCCCGGATAAGCGGTAGACGATGGATGGATGGATGAAATCAACGTCAGACGTTAGCTGATGGGCTCCTAAATTGCGTTTTGGCCAACGGGTTCCTCCCCTTTTTCTCTCCACACGGACTGTTTACCAGCAGTCGACCAAAGCCTGCTCAAACGTGATTGGTCAATACTTCCTGGACTCCAAATGGAAACCAGAACGCTTCCAACACCAACATGTTGTCCTGTTGCCTACAAATTCTTCATATGAATGCAGAATCTGCTTACAAATATTATACCATTGCCATATTGCCATATTGCCATCTTACTTAGATTTTATTTTCCAGTCTCATTCTCTTTAAAGCAGAAAATACAATTGGCCCAATTTTAATCGTGCAAGCGCAATGACGAATGTGCAGAAGCGGTAGGCCTTGGGCGCACAGACCGTCTCCAAGCGTACCTGTTGCTTTGGTTCATTTAGATTCAGTAGCACCAAATGCAAAAGGATTGGCTGAACTGGAGGGTGTGATGATTATTAAATAACACTCTCAGCTAATCACACCACTGGTCTCAAAAGCTGTGCCAATCAGTGATGCATTGACCACAGCTCAGCAAATGGTTTCTTTAGGAAATCAGATTGTTGTCTGGGTGATGAAGAGCGGCACGACGAGAACACACAGCCAACAGAAGGTGTGGGTTTTTATTTATTTAATAATAATAATAATAATACATTTTATTTATAGAGCGCTTTTAAAAGGTACTCAAAGATGCTTTACAGGTACATATAATATTAGTAATTACATTAAGAAAAACTGGACATTGTCACATTCTGGTTGCATTTTGTTTTCCTGTTTTATTTTGAAATGTTCACTCCCCTTGTGTCATGTCTATCTGTACTTCCTGTCTGTGTGCTTTCCCACCTTTCCTGATTGTTAATGTGTTCCTCCTGTGTCTATTTACCCTGGCCTTGTGTCTTTGTCTTTCTCCCCCAGCTGTGTCTTGTTCCCTCGTTTGGTGTCTGTGTATATATCTCTGTCTGCCGCAGTGTACCTTGTCAGATCGTCTTTCATATTACCTGCCTGTTACCTGCCTGTTACCTGCCTGTTACCTGCCTGTTACCTGCCTGTTACCTGCCTGTTACCTGCCTGTTACCTGCCTGTTACCTGCCTGTTACCTGCCTGTTACCTGCCGTGCGTCCCCGTGTCTACACCGCGTCTACCTGGTTTGTCTGTTTCACTATTATTTTGTTACTTTGTATTTTTGTATCAGCTTTGTATCATTAAAAGCTCGCTTTTTGTTATACACTTGGTCTGTTTTCTGCATTTGGGTCCTCCCCTGTCCTGAACCGTGACAGACATCAACATTTAAAATAGATAGAAGTAATTACACATTAAAAGCCGATCTGAAGAGGTGGGTTTTGATTTGGTACAGTCACAAATGTGTTTGGGGAGTGAGTTCCAGAGGGTTCCAGAGGGAGGGGGCAGCGAAGACTCTGTCACCCCAGGTCCGGTGCTTGGTACTTTGTGGCAGGGAAAGGAGGTTGGGTTTAATTTGTACAATGATTTAAATAACTAATAACATATGTAGATGAAGCTATTAATACGACCACATCATGCCAAGTCTATTTTTTGATTTATCAAAACATGTTCTGTTTCCTTCAGTTGGCTGCAGGGATCAAATCAACTGAAGGAGAAGCTTTCCATACAGTATAAAGCAGCTGAGGATAACAGATACTGTAAGAATGTATCATATTAATTTATAGATAAATGCACAATAATTTACCAACGTTCCTGCTTCAAACACATTAAACATTTTTGATGCCGATTTGAAGACATCTACTCATTGGAATAATTAGTTCAAATTGTTAATTTACATTTTAAGCATTATTCCATTATTGCTGCTCATTTTCTTCAATTATTTAATTGTCCTCTGTTGTTGATAAACTATCAAGTTGGAATCGAAGTGACGTTGCTCTAAAAACAGACGTGGTTCTGAAACATCTATTCTCAGTGTAAGGTCTAAGATCCATTTTCTAGTGAAAATGCCGGCTCTGCAACATTAATGACTGCATGAAATTACATTTGCCTGGGATCTAAGCTCTAATGCCAATTTAAATATCTTTGACAAACATCTGTGGATGATAAGGATATAAAAACCAATTTGCAACTGTGAATACAAGTTATGGCAAACTTCTTTTTCCCTTTTGGGTCTTAAAATCCTGTAAAGAAATAGGAAAAAAAACATGTGTCATGAAATGATAATAATAATTGAAATGTAATGGTATAGCACTTTTTAATCTGGGAGCACAAAGTGCCCTCTATAGACAACATAACAATAAAATAAAAACAATCACAAATATAATAGAAAATTGAAGAACAGCAAAATACAAGCACACAATTAAAAGGCAATATAAAACACATTCACAATCAGTCATCCAAAAGGTAGAACAAGTGAAAGTATTAAAATAAAACATACAGCTCTGTTGTGCAATTGCCTGATTTTATTATGTAGACAAATGAGTCTAGTTGTCAGGCAAAAAAGCAACTCTTTAAATATGTGTCTTAAGACAGGATTTAAAAGCATTATCTGTTTCCGCAGATCGAATACCAACTGGAAGACTGAGGCTGAGTTGCCAGTACAGCAAATGCTCGTAACCAATATAGATGAAATAATGTCTTCGCACCACTAAATCTGCCTGCTAGTACATGATGGCAGAGAATGAATGACTCATTTAGATGACTAAGCTTACTGCAAAGGAGAAAGTAAATTAGGCGACTGGGCCTTCAATATATAAATAACTTACAAATGTGCTTTATATTGAAAGACTGAGGATTCTAATCAAAACATCTAACTTCAGTCTTCCCAGCAAACTTCTCGTTCTGTAGTAACCCATATGGATGTAAGTATGTTGCACTGTGCATTACATCATATGGCAGATATAATAGTATATGATTAATATGATAGCTTTACAATGTCTCTGCAGTCAATATGGCTGCTTACTAAGTCACGAGTTTGCCACGAGGCATAAAAACACTGTTTCATGTGCAGTGTATTTTAACAACCTTTAGGTTTATAGGGTGCTTATATCATTATAATTACCTATTCAGCCATAAGTAAGAACGGAGAACATAAGCAATCCAGTTTCCTGTTTAGAATCTGGCAATGAATATTCATAAACTGGCACGGTAGTTAGTATACAAAAAGATACTTGCTTTAGAAGCTCAAAGTGCCATGCTCTACACATCCCCTAGCAACTGGAATCCCCCTGGCAGGCACTGACTGTGGTGTCAACAAAAAGCTACTGATTGCCAGTTTGGTGCAGATACTGATATAGTCAGCCCATGGCAAGGATCTGCATAAGAGGAGAAAGGTGGATGATGGCAGACATGGAGAAAGGGAAACGTTTTAGAAAGGGCTCCAATATGCTAAGAACATTTTGCTCTCTGTTGCTCCTTTCTCCTTCTGTCTCACACATGCACTGTACTTTACTGCTTCTCTCAAAGATGTCCTGCTTTTCTCTGCGTTATAACATATTAAACTGAATATACAGTGCCAGTCAAAAGTGTGGACACACATTCTCATTCACATTAAATGAGAATGTGTGTCCAAACTTTTGACTGGCACTGTATCTGGGTTTTGGACTGACAAAACAAGACATTTATAGTCATCACATTGAACCCTACCTGTCAACATTGGAATTTCAAAATAAGGGAAATTTTTTGGAGGACTATTTTAACAGCTCTCAGCCACCCAGCCCCTACTCATGTAATGTAAATGTAAACACATAAGGTATATACATTCAGGAAATACATGTTTATTTAAAGAATGTATTACTTGTACAGACATGTTTATAAAATGTATGTATTTTATTTATTAGTTAATATCATCAATTTATTTGATTGATGAGTTGTGTGGCTTTTGTTTTCCCTGACAAGGACTTCCTTGCGATGTCAGAGTCGGGAAACATGTCCGCTACACTGCGACTGAAATCATCGCAGAAGCTGAAGGCTACATTATTTTTGATACAAAGCATCGAAATCTTTCCCTCAGCTTTGGTCACTTGGTTTGCCTCCGACACAGTTCTTGTCACACATGAAGTCATTGACAGTGTATGTTTTTGTGCCTCTTGGCGTGCTTGTGCTTGGATGATTGTTCATGCTGGCGAACATCGCTTATTCCATCGTGTGCAAAGCTAAAATCTGAATGGCACACTTTACAAAAAGCACAAGTTAACCCCAACTCTGCTTTATATTAAATAAGGTAAGGTCTCCTCCCATTTGGCAGGTACAACTGGGTCTCCATCTATCTCCTGTTCACTGTGACTCTCATCTAGCTCTTTTCATCTTCTTCTGTGTTATTGTTCCTGTTTTCTTCTTCTGTGTGTTTACTGGCAGATAATGTTTTTCAGCTCATGTTAAACATAATACTGCCGCCTGCTCTATCGGAGGCCACTGTACACTTCTTTAAATTAGGCCTTCTTCTTTTTTTTGAAAGGTTAAAAATACGGGAAAAAAATGTAAACAGGAGGAAAACGGGATAGAAGTAAAAATACGGGATAATCCCGGGAAAAATGGGAGGGTTGACAGGTATGCATTGAACTTTGAAATAATTTTTCACACCGAACGATTAATCAATTAATCTAGAGAACAATCCTCAAATTAATCATTAATGAAAATAATAGTTGGTTGCAGCTCTATTAAAACAAGCAATAACCGGAAAAAAACAAGGTTGATATAACATGTATAAAACCGTATACTGCTGTATACCACAGTATCAGTATACTGCTAAAATACAACAAATGTTACAAAAATGAAGGGAAATTATTTTCAGAATTATTTTTTTAACGAATTGAACTTTGTACTGAACACAAAAGACAGCAATTAAAAAGAAAGTTTTGAAAGAGCAGTTTTCTACCAATACTCTCTTTCAAAATAAATCTTTACATTTGTAAGTTTTACATGGAAATGATGGTTGCATTTAGAGTAAAATAGATGATAAAGCAGCGTATGCTTTAGGGTGTGGCTACTTTGTGATTGACAGATCGCTATGTTGTCCTGTTTAGGTGATTTTGTCTTAGAACTTTATGTTTTTAGTCCATGAAAGGTAATTATAACATATCGGTCGTCTAAACGCTTTTTTTCAGCATTAGGTTGTACCTTGGTCCACTCTCTTGTGTCACTTCCAAAGGCCGAGATGACGATGGCAAAAACGTTAAATTGGAAGTTTCAAAACAGTAGTCCATGTGTAGTAGTTTCAAAACAGTAGTCCATGACGTCACAGTGACTACTCTTCTCATGCAATGACAGACACAGGCAGAGCAGAGAGCAGTCTCGGAGTGGAGCAGACAAAGTAATCTTGCTCGCTTGCTCACACTGGCCCCATCCGACAATATCGCAGTCGTCAAGACAATAAAGTAAACTTTCCTCAACATACTCTTCAAGCCTTAATACCTAATGAAACAAACAGTTCTCAAAATTGCCAAAAAAACACACATTAGTATGTCAATCGATTGAACGTGAATTGATAGGACTTGTTCGTTGATGTGGGTGCTGTGATTGGGTAAACTGCGACTTGGAATAGGTTTGAAGACTTGAGTTCATTTGAGAGGTGTGGGGGTGCAGGACATGCTTAAAATGCTTAAATGGGATTTAATGACCCAAAATTTGTCCAGCTGCCAATGGGGAGGGATGGTTGGCAGTGATTTGAAAGAAGCACGGGAGTTAGGAGGCACAGAAGTCATTTGGCCCAGAGAGACAGATGGGAGGGGAGAGCTATGGATGGGGAAGAAAGATTGTATGTGTTCAGGTAAATGGTGCAACTTGCTAAAATAAGGACAAAAACAAAACGGTATGAGATTTAGAGAGAGGGAGGTAGACAAATGGGATTTTGATACAATGTGGCTTTTTTGATCTAAGAGTAAAAGGTTGAGGAGCTGAATTGATAGCTAGTGGAAATGCAGTATCATCACGAGAGAGCAAAGATTCAACACTTTCAAGAGGGTTAAGAATAAAGCAGTGTTGCTTTACCCATGGTGTAAATTTAAATTGTGGGATCAGACAAAGGATCAGACAAATGTGTCTGGTGGTTATAATATTATACCTATTCAAGAACGCCAACACAGGATGTTCTCCATGTGATAAATGACAAAGCAAACAATCTGACGAGAATCCTTGGTTAATTTCTGTGGCACAGTAATTACAGACTTCTAGCTCTGGCTTCTCCTACGCTGAGTACTGTAGCTCTAATGTGTTGCCTCGACTGCTAAGCAGAACACTTCCTTTCTGCTAACCTCGATCAACAAACAGGAAGGAAAGATGCCAGACTGAGAATAAGGTCAGGAAGAGCTGTCACCATTCCTGTCCACCCTAGATACTATCTGTACTGAAAGACTTTCCCCTGGGACTGAGGTCACACATCATCTCAACAGTTTGTTCCCATGAGATGTCACACTTCCTAAAACTCACCAGAAAACCACCTCAGTCTCTTACTCCCCCAAGTACCATCTAACTCCGTCTTATACCGTATGGTTTTTAGATTTACAGTTTTTGCAGAAACTTGCAATACTTGCACATCTTTAAATTCTTACTTGGATAAACTGTGAATATCAGAACCTTTACTAGATGAAGTGACACCTACAAAAAAAGATGGATTCACCACTGCTGTTAATTTATGTCACACATCTCTGTCTATTCAGCATTAAATTTGTGGTTGCCACATTTAAATGCCAGTACAAGTCAATATATTACTTGGCACTGCTAAACACTCAGCTGCAACCACAATGTAGGAATGTGCTGTATGTAGCACTTTTAAAGCACTGACAGCCATACTATTGCACTGTATGAGGGATCCACTTGTATTGTGTATTCCAAGGAAAACATTTTATTGAATTAAAGCACATAATTTAACCGTAAAGATAGATAATATTAAACCGTTACACTAGCCTCTATTAAATCAACACACTGTTATTCCATGCAAAACCATAAACTAATAGAAATTTGCAGTCGATTAGTCAATTAATTGGTCGTTTTGGTCTTAGTCATTCTGTTATGCTTTTGTCATGCTAAATGACTTATTTCCAAGAAACCTTATAAGCACATCTCTGGTAAACCAGGATTTGAAGTGGTACTTTTGCACTTTATTTGTGGAGAAACTCAGTTGTCGTGTAATAAGTCGACATATAATTGGTGTAGTGAGGACAGCCCTACAAAACCATGTTTTGCATTGGGTGATTCTTCATAATAATGTTTTCAGTGCTGGAGGTAATGCTACACACTACACGTGTTAATATTGTCTGAATTTAGTAAGTCAATGATTACATTAGTGTCATACAACAATATCTGCATAATTACACCTGGCATATTGAAAGCAGACATAAATTGGATCCATCTTCATCTTCCGGCATGCTTCACTGTTTACATAAACAACTTAACCTGACCTGGATTGACTATAATAACATCAACTGTGAGCCATCTAGTTCATTCATGAACAGACAAATATTGCTTTGAGACACGCTGTCAGGCATCAGCGACAACTGCTCTGGGCGGGGGATAGAGTTGGTATAATTCGGGCATAGCTGCACCAGGTGCACCTTTTACAATACAAAGCCTGTTTGTTTTGTTTTCGAAGATGGGCGATGTTCAAGCAAGGGGGGCGAAGGCCCCCCCAACATACGCTGTTGACCCAATTTGGCGTTGTGGCTGATGTGACCATCGTAAGAAGGTCTCTAGTTTTTTGTACTTTAAAGGGAGAGCAATCTGTTTATCCATTGTTAAGAAATTCTTATATACGTAGCTCATAAGCAACACTATTCAATAAAAACATTTCTTGACATTGTAAAACTATAATTTATAAACAACACTTTTCAAGTGTTATTCTGTACAAGATGCAGCTCAACACAACACAACACAACACAAAGGCTGAGAAATCATAGTCCTCCTGAATCCCCCATGTAATTCTTATTTATTTTTAAAATACTCCAGTCCTACACACAAAACACATCCATATCAATTGACTATAACAGGTAATATGGGGATCAAAATCATAGCTGGTGTATTTTAACAGCATCTTTGGAGCCGTGTCTGTGTTCTTTCACATTGTAAGAAAATAGCTGCGCTACAAGGATGGCTTTAGAACATAGAAAACAGAAGCAAACAAGCACGATTGTAATCAACTTCAAAGATGGTAGCTGGTGCAAAGCAGCACGCAGATTAAGTACAGTATGGGCAATCAGTTGCAATCAACCAGGCTTAAATGGAAATAAACCACTTAAAAAAACGTTCTTATGTTAAAACTGCATATTCTTGCCTCTCATTTTACAAATTCCTATGTATGAAGTGAATAAAACATCTGAACATATGAGAACTAAACCATGCAAAGTAGAAATTTACATATAACACTAGCATATCTAGCTAAGCATAAGTTCTCTGACCAAACACATTCCCGTTTAAAAACGTGTTTATTATTTCTCTGCTCTGTATATCTATTGCTTTACCACCTGCATACTGCTGGCATACTTTACGTTTTACAAGTCACTGAATGATCTTCTCTCAAGCTCTTCCTATTTATAATTTTTTCCTAAACAAAAATTATGACTTATGCAAAATCCCAAACGTGGGTATTAAATGTAAAATATATGTTAAGTCAAAATGTCATAAATGCAGGTTTATTCTCACCTATGTAATGCCCTTTGATTTCCCTGCTTTTTGTCTTCACTCTAATCGGGTTGCAAACATCCACATGAACAAGATAATTATCTTCTTGGATACTCAAACAGAGAGACACAGAAAGTGTTCACACTCCACACACCACTCTTAGCAGCTGGAATATGGTATCATCAGTGTACTTGTACTAAACTAAACAAATACACAGGGATAATTTCACATCTCTTGTTATTTTTCTGCAGGTATACAGTTGGCGGTTGGGCATATTGTCATACGTATAAATCAAGCAATTACATTACATTACAGATCATTTAGCAGACGCTCTTATCCAGAGCGACTTACAGTGAACTAACTACAGGGACAGTCTCCTTGGAGCAACTCAGGGTTAAGTACCTTGCTCAGGAACAATGGTGGCAGTCCTGGTATTGACAACCACAACCACCTGGTGTTGTATTTGGAAGCTGTACCACTAGACCACGAGGCCACCACCACTCACATATCCTAGTTTATTTAACAAATAAAGATATAGCACCGTTTTCATGGCAAGCCTTATGTCAACATAGTGATGTGTGGTATCTACTAGAATAATATAATTGAGCTGCAAAGATTAGTTGATCGAAAGAAAAATAATCAACAACTACTTTGATAATCGATGAACAAAAATTGCAGAAAATACTGTTTTCAGCCTCTAAAATATGAAGATTTCCTGTTTTTCCCTTTTTTATGTCGTATTAAAGTGGATATCTTTGGGTTCTGGACTGACAAAACCAAACATTTAAAGACACAACCTTGAAAACGATTATTCGATTAATTTGGAGAATAATCGGCAGATTAATCGATAATTTATGAATTGTTAGTACACCCCTATGATATAATAGTCTCTAAAGTTGTGAATGTGTTTCCCTCAAAAACCCAGGTATAAGCTTTGAGCTTTACAGTGTCTGCCTTCCTAAAAGCTCCTGTGTCACATTCCACATTTTATATTCTCATGGGCTGTATTTATTACACATTGGAAGTATACAATTTAGGGTAAACACCAGCTGTCTCCGATTCTTCTTCACTGTCAGCATACTAACAATTAAACACAGGCATCGACAGAAATGTGATCCTCACTGTTAAGAATTGCTCGTGTAATAATGAAGACATGAATAATACATTAACCAAGTAATAACGTAGTCATTATTAAGCCCTAATGCCCATTAGGAGCGACTCTTAGTTCCAGCACTGTGTAATGCAGCTAATGCTGACCAGGAAGGCTCACTAGCAATGAGCACACGTTGTCCTGACCTGCTTTCTTTTCTCATAACAATACGCCTCATTATATCTAATAATATATATATATATATATATATATATATATATATATATAATTTCATTTTTGTCATTGATTGATGAAAATATATATCAACCATATTCATACCCAGTCACTCATTGTTTTTGTAATCATATTTCTCTTTTTTTACACCTTTTCAATCCAACCAAATCCAGTATGTGTATAAATTGTGCACATATCCCCCCCCCCCCCCACACACACACACACTCTCACACACATACCTACACACACTATGCTACAAGAATTCTAAGTCACTGCTCTTTCTAAACGAAACGGCATTGTTTGACATGCAGATGCTTTGATATTTGACATGGAGCAGACAGAATGAAAGCAGCTAACTTCAATAAACATCTTCTTTAACTATGCAGAAAGGGAACTGGGTCTTGGTATTTTTTTCAAGGGCTGTGTGGGGATTGGGGAGTGACTACTGATGACAAATGTAGTTTCTGACCTCTCAGATTGATATGCAGCTTCACAGCATTCGGGTCTGCTGCTATAGATACGAGGCATCACATCTAACCAGAGATCAATATAGTTCAGTTCCCAGCACCCAGTCAGGCACTAATCTTTACATCAAATGTGTCTATACAGCCTCATCGTTACATTATCCAATGAGGTATGCACTAATGAAGAGGGATATGATGATAGACAGAAAGCAAATATGCATATTCTTTAACAGGTTCATTTACATTACAGAGGCTTTGGTATATATTATTACCATAGAACATTTTCAGTTTTGATCTTACATATATTATCTTGCTCCTACAGTCATAGACTGCACGCAGGCAAAATAGTATGATTCAAATTATAATATGGTTGTCAAGTCTCCTTTTATTCTTGATATGATACACATAGATGCAAGTACATTTTTCAGAATATAATTTACAAACAAATATGCAGGTTTGCTGATGGAACATCCACAGACTCCTGTGATACATACAAAACAGGACCCCAAAGTAAAACGTCAGTTAGGAAAGCTCTTCTGTTTGTACTCAAAATAGCATGCGGCTAATGTCTTTCTCTATGTACTGCTTTAGAAGATATTATAAATTAAAATCTACCTTTTCCAAGTAATATAGCATTTAAAGTTGTTTCTGACAAACTTCCAGTACTGACAAATAAAAGCACAGTGATGAAAACAAACAGAAATAGATATAATCTTAATCTCATGTGGATGTATAGTACACATGAGATTACCTATCCTCTGGGAGTTTACAATCTGTTCTAAGTGGAAATGCGCTTTACAGCTCAGCTCAGCTTGATTACCCATGCTCACATCTACTGCATAACACAACTCACAGTAGAAGTGAGACATTGAGTCATGTAGCACAGTTAAATTTGATTATCATAGTTTATGGAAATGGTGAAGCTAAAATGTTGTGTGGTAGCCTACAATATGTCATGATGTGCGCAGGTATACCTAGGAAAAGTGATGCGCTGTAATTCATGTATATCCCACACAATCAATTTATATGTATTCTAAGAAATAGTGAACCAGTATAAACACCTATAAGTCCACATAGGGAGGAGTTGTGCGTGGATGGGTGGGTCCAAAAACAATAGACTTTATCCTAGGAGCTGTTTGTTTTGCGTGAAACCAGAATGGATATATTCATACTTAAGTGACGTCATTTCTGTAGTTAATTTAACCCAAACAACGATATTTTCCTAAACCTAACTAAGTTGTTTCCTGTGAAGATGCAAGTTTATTTGAAAAGACTGTATGTTAGCGAGAATTGACACATGTGTTGCTGGACATTCATTAGAGAACGCACGAAATATGAAGAATAACTTTCTGTACGGTATCATATGAACCGTTGTATGAGAGTAATTTCATATTTGAAAACACCGATTGTTTGGATCATGATCATCATCAATTGTTTGTGTGAGGCCATCTAGGATTACACAGTTTGCACATTTATGTCCTGTAAATATTATTAATTTAAATCAAGGCTAAATTCTTAAGACAGGAATTCAAAACTTGAACCAGACAGAGAGTTGATGACTGCCTCTACCGGAGACAGACTCTAGGTTGCTAAGAGTAGAGAGGATGCTTTATATCCCAATGGATATAAGAGCACAATTAATATATTTTTTTGCCATCACTGAAGGGTAAAAGCAAAATAAATTAGTCCTTTTTTTGTGCAGTCACAAAATATTTTCCTACAGAGCAGTAAATATGAAGCCGGTGTTTTTCTACAATTACTCAGGTGGCTTAGCTGAAGCCCTCTGAGGTTGTAAGAGCATCTCACTCATGCTGTTCTACCTCTGAGAAGCTGTGTGAGCCCCTGTGCTCTTGGCATAGTTTTCTTCAGAAAATGTAAACACCTGCATCACTGCTGTTCTCCGGCTAATTAAAACTCTGTCTGTCTAATGAGAGCCGTGCCTGTCAGGGCCCTCCACACACTCAATAAATCACCGCTCTTCAGGCCTGCTTTATCCCATCGTACCGAGAGGGACGTGTGCGTCTCTCAGATACAGTTTATGCAATTCAGATACTCTCTCCTGCCCTCTTGTTTGTTCTTAGCATTCTCCATGAGAATACATTGTCTTCTCCCCTACATCCGCTGAGTCATAACATGGCCAATGTGGAGTGGCAGCTCAAACTGAGTCTTCTCTGTTGGTTGCCATGGTTACTAAGCATGAATTCGCAAGACCCTAGATACAATGAGACATCTCATATAACCCAACTATAACCGTCTACTTAAAAGGTATACCATGTGAGATTTATGTAAAACAGTACCCCTGCAGTTTCAGCAATGAGTGATAAATCTATATCAGAACAAAGCATAACCTCCAAACAGCACAATACACAATCCCCCATTGAGCCAAACAAAGGCTATCAATTCTCAAATGGTTCAGCACTGAATGGGACGAAGTAATTTACAGTACAGTCTGACCACAACAATGGAAATCTATTTATATTGTAATGCAATCCGATACAGTAGTCCTGTAATAAACACTTCCTAAGTAAAATGTTTAATTTCCACTGCGTAACAGAGGTGTGGGCTCAAGTCACTGGTTCTGGTCACTCCAGTGTATTTATTTGTGTTTATTAACTCACTGGTGCAATATGACATCTCTGATGTGGGTGCAGAAGGCAACAAAGCTAAAACTGAAACCCAGTAAGGGTTTGTAAGAACCAATTCCCACAATTCACCTGTAAAGGCAGAGTATGCAGGTATCCTCCTCCTCCTGTAAATACCATTACAAAAGCAAATTGGTAAATATCTCCTTGGATTACGTATTGCTCTTAACCCTATCGCCATGGCAGATAAACAATTGCAGGCTGCATCTGTAAGACTCAAAAGAGACTTTTCCAGAATATGAGGGATATTGCCGGGGTTTTCTTTGCCTCGCACAAAGAGGGATGGTGCTTATCTGCAGGAGGCATGTCTCGAGTTGAAAATACATGTTGACCATGTGTTTTCAGCGCCGTCTAAGATGAAGAGGAAAGATGAGATGTGCCGTTCTCTTCTGGTTAGGGTTGGAGAGACAGATTTTATGCCTAAAGCTAACCTCATATGTGATGGCGACAAAATTCATGAGAAAGCACAAGAAGGTAATGAGCCATTAGAGCAGTTTGTAACCAATGTTTTTCAGTGGTGTTGTATTCACTATCCAGGAGGGTCATGGATAAGTGTCAGATTCTCTTACATTGGACAAAATATTGGATATTGCTCATTCTAATAAAAATAGCATAACACGTTCAAAACGTTCTAAGAATTCCGATCACATTACACACATACACACTGCGACCCAATGTCGGCTTTTAGGCTTCAAGTCTATTTTCTTTGGTTTAACGTGTGTAACTACAGTGATTGTGTGTTGGGTTTCGAGCACAACCGAACTGTGAGGGACCTACACAGTAGTATTGGGCCTGAATGAATGCATCCTGTGTAGACTGATATGAGACTTGCACTACTGACATGCTGCTTTCACTTCGCTGCTTGTGTAGAGATATTGTAAGACATTTAAGTGTGACTGCATAAGTATGCCATTAGGAACAAATTAACTCCATACTGATGATACTCCACACTGTATTGTTTGACTCCGGGGTCTGAATTTATGTCATTCTCCAAGACACTTGCTGATGTTTTCATCAGTTTTCCTTTGTGCACATTTCATCTCAAGCCCAATGAAACACAACTCAAATCAAGATGAATTCCCCTTGTATTATGTAACAAAGAGGATTGGAGCCCCAATTCATTGCAAAAGTCTCAGAAGCTGCCAAATGGGTTGGTAGCAGAAGGGAAACCCTGCATAGGCAAGCTCAGTCTGTCAAGGAATAAGAGATACAAAAAGAAGAAAATACACATATTACAACCACATTACCCTTTATACACCCACTATGACGTCATGGCAAAGCTGGTAAGAGTGTGCAGTTTCCCCTTTTATGGATACCATCTGGCCAATGAGCCATAAAGCTAAAAGAAAGAATCATCCAAACTGACCAAATGTACCAGCTTGATTGGATGCTACAAATTCCTAAGGCTACTTGCCAGTACTTGCAATCATAGCACAACAAAATTGATGACAGATATGAAGG
Source organism: Cottoperca gobio (assembly GCF_900634415.1). Lineage (NCBI taxonomy): Eukaryota > Metazoa > Chordata > Actinopteri > Perciformes > Bovichtidae > Cottoperca > Cottoperca gobio. Next base: position 12,296,764 of record NC_041368.1, read on the forward strand.
CTTATCACAGCCATTACAGTATGATAAGAAAGAAACGTTGCACTATGCTATGTTCCTGACGGCAAGAATTCAAACTCGATCTAGAAAACAGCATTATCTCTCCTTGGACATCACCACACAGCTGATAGCAAAAAGACAATAATTCAACTATAAAATAAATGGATCCCCCAAAGGTGAGCTCAAAACATTTGGAAATTGTTCACCAACCATCAAAGTTCACATTTTGAATGAAAGACCTCATAACTAAAGAGGCAGGACTATATTTATATAATCTCTGAGCTACTTGGGTTTGATTAAATAATATAATAATAATTAAATAATCAACCCCAGGAAAGAGCCAGCACTCCAAGTAGATGCATCAAAACAGCTTAGACGCCATCTTGCAGGCTTACATCAAGATGGCAATTCTTTACGCATCTAAATCACTGACTGACAGTGAAGTCAACTTTGCACAGACTGAGAAAGAGCTTTATGCTGTCTTGTTTGGTTTCACACATTCCCACCATCTATGTATAAGTATATCCTTATGGAGGAAAATCAATAGATACTATTCACAGCAGTAGCTCCTCTGCTTCTACGGATAATTCTTCAGGTTTAAAGGAACAACTTTACTATCATCCACAAACCAGTACTACCATTACTGTAGCAGCCTATGTGTACAGAAAGCCGTCTTTGGTCTGTGTCAGGTTGGTGCTTCTCTCAGTAACAAATAACAACCAACAATATATTGAGACAGCAGCTAATACCGCCGTGTCCTATTTCAAGACAAAGGTTATTTTTTCCCCCAAAAGAATACATTAAAGCAGACAAATAAGCCCTGCTGCTACCTTGACTAGCTTTTCATCATCATTTTTAAACTACATGTGCATTATAGCTGTTGTACCATGACTTCATAAAGCCATAATCATTGCAAGTGCAGTCATATCAAACAACCCCGGCTGACAGATGTGAAGATGAAGAGATCATTACATGCATTTGCCTCCCACTCTCCTTAGAAGTGGTAATGAAGAGGCAGTGCACTGTTATGGAAAAGGGAAAAGGGTCCTCAATAAAAAGTAATAATTAGTTGTGTGATGAAGTCATGTGCGAAAAAAAACTGTAGTACATTTTCTTTTTGACTTAATGTTCTTTTGCTCTGTACTGATACTAAGTTCTAATTGTATGTGCATGATTTCTAGCATGATGAGTCTTAGCACATGTTGTAGAGTAAGTCACTGCTGTAATTGCATTAATTGCATGGATTTATATAATGGCTGTTACAGTGTTAGAATCCCCATACCAAAAAACACATGCACACCTTCCAGCTGTCTATCACACACTCCCTAAAATGCTTTCTGCATCCAGACTTAAAATTAGGGGTGTCAATCGTTCGGTATCTCGGTATACGATACTCAATTCAATTGACAGACAAAGGAAAACCTAAAACAACAAAACAACAAACAACAAACAACAAAACAACAAACAACAAACAACAAACAACAAAACACTTGTTAGTATTTTTAAATTCTCAGTGACTCCAAGAAAAACAAGTTCAAGTTATAGAAAAAATGTAAATGCTGCCGGTTAATTAAACAAAATAGGTAGTTTTAGGCTTGCTGCCTTTTTATTTCTCAGAAACAAATATGTCACAAAATCACACAATAATGCTGGATACAACTTTGCGTTAGTCTGTAGGATTACTGTCCATCAGTAGCACTATCTCGCTTCTTTTGTAGAAAAAAGGTTTTAAAATTTGATTTTTGGAAGTTGTGAATCGACCCTTACATGAATCGATTTTTAAGCCACGCCTAACTAAAATAAAGAATATATTTATTTGCTTTACTTGCTTTAACTGTTTTTGAAAACTCGCTAATCACATGGCAATGATATCACACATTTGCTGGTTTCAGTTACTGAAATGTAATTTGTATGGCAAAACATATTGTCATCCTGTCTAATACATTAAAGTTCAACTAACATGAGGGAAAAGGCCGTCTGATGAGAACTCATTTGATTTTTAAATTCATAATCCACAATCAAAGGACTTCTACCCAAACCAGCCAGCATCTATGTCTAGCCCACTGAAATTACAGACAAAACAAACCACGGCATAAAATAAGAGTCTTGCTGTGGACAACTCTGGACAACAACAAAGGTCAGAGGGTCACAGCAATATATCCGTCAATCAAGCAGCATGGTGTTCAGCCCAGATTGGGTGTTAATAAAAACCCAATGACTCATGTTCTGAATGGGATAAGACTCGAGTGCAGCATCTGTTATGGATTACCAGGCTTTGTTCCAAGAGTATATTCAGCAAGAGACTTTGCTGGATAAAATATTTATGTGTAAGCGTGCTTTAAAATCACCAAAACATCTCTGGACTGCAGATAAGAACAACAAACGAGTACACGCATCCATAGACCGTTAGGAGTTGCTTTTTTGTATTATTCATTTATTGAGGAATTTATTTATTTATTCATTCAATAAGAAATGTATGTGCTATTCATCCCAAAGATGTTTCAGTATTGTAGGAGAATCATACTGTACATGTGTACAGATTCTATTGTTAGTCAATAGATCTCCAGATCTCTATTGTTGTAATTTACTTTAAGTAGTCTTACAAAGTTTACTGGTTGTCTCATTTGATGAAGTTGCTTAAGGTTGGGCAATGTCTGCCGAATAAGCATAAGGCGATGTCATTTGTTGATAGGAGGGTGACTGTGATGATGTGTTCAAATTCAAAATTGATATGAATTCATTCATATTCAATATTAAGATTTTAAATCTAAAGTTCCAGTTCCAAACCAATCACAGTTTAGAAATGTTGAGTCTGGCAGTAAAGTAACAACAATATTTCTTGTCTGGATGTTAAATAATCAACACAAAATGACAATACAACTCATGTGAAATCCAAGATGTTACTTTTTTTCCTCAGCAGTGTTGCTGAGCAGCACTTTAACTATATTGTAGTAGGTAAAAAAACATGCTGAGGGGTGAATTCACATAATAATTGCACGGCTCTAGCGGCTGCCTGTTCAAATAAGACAAAAAGAAAGCATGTAATTCTTAAAGCACCCACAAAAGGTGAAATGCACCCCTAACTGTGCTGCCGGGCAAATCATGTCTCGGTGCTCCTGTGCTATTTTAATTACGCAACATGCAAATGAGTCTCATGGCAAAAACAGTCTTATTAACACAGATCAGTGCTACTGGCCCTCCACAGTTACAGGGAAATTATTAGCATCTTAGAGAGTTGGTGGGAAGGGGGGTCTGCTCAAATTAATTTATTTTGGGATGAAGTCACCGCATTGACACAGTGACTGGATGCAAAGACAGCTGTGTCATGAAAAATAAATGAATAAATCTTCCCTACTTGTAAGTTTTGAAAATACATGAGAAGAAAAACTATATTTTAAATAATCAATGAAATGACGCTACTGCGCCTCGTGTGTAGATACGCACTGTGTCTCTCTTAAGGGGGATGCCACTCCCCTTGTTAGTGAGGAAGTGATTGAAGACCACCAAGGGTGACATAATATCTGAATGATGTGTTTCCCAGGAGATGTCCCACTTATTACGCAGACAATATTACTGCATGGATATTTAGGTACATTGTCCTTGAGGTAAATTAATAGTTATCTAACTGTGTTACCAAGTTTGAAAAATATTGGAATATAATATCTCTCTGGTAGCAGAAACACCAGCCGTGCATTTCATGGCAATATGTTTTTGTTTTGTGTTGCGTAGGGAATTCTTTACAACTGCTGCTCACTGGAGCCTTTCTTTTCTGAATTATTTATTCATTTATGAAAAGCTATACTAAGGCATTACTATTTCTGTTTTACTTAAGTTGTATGAAGTCACTCTTCTCTATCAGTACTGCTCAATTCTGAGATATTTGTACCTGAACTGAGAATAACATCTATTATAATGTAACTTTCAAGGTGATTCATGGTTTTTGAACAGTTCTGCAAATATACATTTAACACAAAGGGTGTGAAAAAGTTCCCACTATATTGTTTCACATGCCCAGATACAGCAATGACGGTCTGAGTCTGCCCACAAGTCACTCAATAAGATATTAATTGAATAACATTTCCTTAACCAGGTTTATGTGCTTGTCTGTGCAGTGTGTATTAACCTTTGTGATGTTTTCTAATTGGGGTTTTCCCTTTTTCTTACTGTTGTCATTGTGATCTCTGGCAATCCGTGCTGAAGAGGGCCCAGTACTCGCGTCCTCTTCTTGTGTGTGCCCAGACACTGTTGGCCAGTTAAGGACCAAAAGCTTAACATTCATCCTAGGGGGAAGAGTTTATTAATAGTTATCACTTGGAAATATTGTTTGCATTGAGATGTTTCCTATGTTCCTGTTAGGATCAGGTGTCAGTGGACTTTTCCATGCTGGTTTACATAATCCCTTTGCAGCGGTTCAGTCCAGTTAGGGTGGGGCCAGGAGGGGTATATGAAGCCACTTAGGCTTTGACTGTGGTAGAGTTTCTGTTGACAGTAACTCGCTGTGAGGCTGTGTTATTTCAGTTATTTTTCATCTATGTTGCTCTTTGTTAAATTTCCCGGGACTTTTTGCTCTTCTCCTTTATTGTATTGAGATTTTTGGTTAATATAGCCACCGCTTTCTTTCTGACTTCTGCCTCCTGAGCCATTCTGCAATACAAAATATATTTTTTCAATTCTCTAATGTCGGACAGCAAAACTGAAATCCCTCAAGTATATATAGTTACTACCAGTAATGCTACAAAGGGATGTTAACAAAATCGCTGCTGAAGTGATTTACTAAATATATTTGATATTCTGAATTTCTGAATTTCAATTATTCTTGATTCTTGGTATTTTCACATTTTCATACCGAGCCAGAAGTCTAATTACTTAGTCAGGATTACTTGGAATTCGATTTACATATCACTTTGTAAGGTACAAGTAATGTAGCCTGCATGTTGTAAAATACATTATCAAAGTTTAAGTCCCTACATTAGTATGTGACCTTGTCATTATTCGATAACAGACCCAACAGTGCTATAGAATCACCTTCATAAAAGCATATAAAATGTGAACTTAATCACTTCCTTTTTGACAGGGACTTAAGAATGATGGTCCCCGAGAGAGTTTGGTATAACTGATAAAGCTTGAATGTTGTCGGCGCTCTTCCGGCATTTAAATTGATTCTTTGTTGCAAAACCATGCAGTGTAGTGCCAAACATTTTGAAAGACACTCTTACACCAGTATCTGCAGCTTTAATGTGCAACAAGACGTTTTCTCAGTATTATTGCTTTATACACACCTTTAAATCTGCACTTCTCTTGGTCGGCTATTATTCATAGCACTGATAACTGTAGTTTTTAAAAGACCGTTGCTTCATAGCAATGAACGGATGTGACTGAAAATTGAAAAACAATAACAGAATAAACATAAAGTTGAAGGTGTTAACATAGGACTATGGTCAAATGTATAGTTGTGCAAGAGACATGAATTCAATTATCAATAAATGGTGTAAGCTTGTATATCTTTTTCATTCTGTCAAATTATTGTCACCCGGTCTTTACATGCAGTACATCTATCTGCAACTTTGCTGCATTTGCAGTTTACATTTAATGGCATAATTCAGTACTAAAGGAGATAATGGAATATTAACACGGTATAGTGCAGTAAAAAGTAAGGGTGGGGGTCAGGGTCAGGGTGGTGATTGAATTTATAATTATGTGTCTTTAAAACTGACACCCCCAGGTTTGTGTCCCTCTTGTAGAAGCTGTTAAAGTTAAAGTTTTTCTGACAAAATGCATGCTCTGTGAATTTACACGCTATCTTGTTTAGCATTCCCAGGAGCACCATGACCAGCAAATGTGAGGATACACTTCCATCTGCTTCCAAAGCGGCTTCTCACCGTGCAATAAACACAAGGAAATCACACATAAACGTTAGGAAAGATGTGGGAGGGATGAAATTGCGACGATAGTGCAGGTGCACCGAGAACTGTATGTCTTCATTGTATAAGCACTTTTTCTTTTACCATTAAATAATTCAAGCTAAGGTTGACTTATACACATTTACATTTTTATAATAACCCTCTTAACATAGTGGCAATACCCTCAAATAAAGAGAAAAAGACTCAGCAGTCTTTTATGCCATTTTAAGCTACTTCCCTATGCACAGCCATGTCTGACTCAATGCTTTCACTTAGAAAATAATACATAGTACACTATATGATATTGACAAAATGTTCCAGAAATAAAGAGAAAAGGCAGCCTCCATGTGTCCCCAGGGGACCGGGAAGCCAAACAGTGGTAACACAATGATGACGGTCTTACAATGAAGACGTCTGACAATGGTGGGGCTACTGTTATCTGGAGTAAGAAACAATATATTGATAAAACCCACAGACAGCTCAATGATGGGCAAGTCTCTCCATTCTCTCCTACAAACAGAACTCAAAAACACATTTGTCTCTGCTGAATAATGTTTTATGGGAAAATAATGAGATCTTTTTTGTAAGACCTAAACAATAACTGAGGTAGAATTATTATTATTATTATTATTATTATTATTATTATTATTATTATTATTATTATTATTATTATTATTATTATTATATTATTATTATTATTGTTTAAAAATAAGTCAAATACATAAAAAAAATGTTGGGATTAAATCTAAAAGATTATTTTTACTCGCTTACTTTCAAAACATAGCACAGCTTTTGGTCTTGTATGGGTAAGTTACCATGGATTTTGAGGCTTTGTTCAAAATACTGCACATAAAGAAAGGTCAGACGTAAAAATGTCATGCCCAGGGAAAAACATTATTTTGTAAGATTTTGACAACAGATAAAGTTCTAGTACAGGGGTGGCCAACCTTTGCCCACTTTCATGCGGCTCTTCAGTTCATATCAAATTTTATTTGTGTGTAGGCTACGTGTGTGTATGTGTGGTGTCAGTATGAGAGCATGACAGCGCATTTAATTTTGATGTGGCCCAAGAGCCAATCACAAAAATGCTTGCGATGCAGTGAACCAATCACCTTCGAGGGGGGGAAAACCTATCGTAGAGTAAACACTATCTGACCATCTGAGTTCAATCTTAAAATTGAAGGGAAGAAATGCACAGCTAAGCGAAAATATGAAGACCGAACATAAAACGTTTTTAATAGAGTGGGAGAGTTCATATTAATATAAAAATGCTGCCTGACCTAGTGCAAAGTGTATTTGCGCTGAAACTGTTTAAGACAGTTCTTCAAAAGGGAGAATTAGAGTATTTTCCCTCTCTGCTAAAAGCAAGTGGACAAGCCACCGGTGCCACCCTGAGAAAGCAAACAGCCCGATCTGCAACATTGGTTGAAACCCTGCACGAAAACTTTGTGACCCAGTTCCATGATCTACAGCTGAAAAGGTCACAGATTACATTCCTCGTCGACCCTTTTAATGCTGAGACGGACTGTTTGAAAGCCCCGCTAGTCACGGACGAGGCGGTGGCCGAGTTGGAGATGATTGAACTTTCTGAGGAAGACCGACTGAAACCTGTTCTGAGGGAAGGGACCCTTGAGTTCTGGAAAACTGTGCCAATGGAAAAATATCCCAATGTCAAACGGGCTGCGCTCAAGCTACTATCAATGTTTGGGTCAACGTATGTCTGTGAGTCGGTGTTATCGACCCAAAGTATCGATCTGTTCTGACTGACACATAATAATCATAATAATTGCTTGGAGTGACCACAACCAGATTTGAGAAGGATTGTTCAAGGCAAGGAATGTCAGAAGTCCCACTAATTTAAAGAAGCAACATGCATAGGAAGATAAAAAACCTTTTCATATTTTTGTGAAAAAGACTTTGTGTGTGAGAGTGCACACAATGTTCATTGTTGATAATAGCCTCTGGCCTCAGAATACTGGTAGGAGAGGTTTAATTCAATTTCTGTCAATGTTATGGTGTGTGTGACATTTACAATAAATCTGTCTAAGCAGAGCTATGTGTGTCTGTCTGTGTGAGGGTGTGTGTGTCTTTGGGAGGGAGGGTCTTTGTGTATGTGTGTGTGTGTGTGTGTGTGTGTGTGTGTGTGTGTGTGTGTGTGTGTGTGTGTGTGTGTGTGTGTGTGCGTGTGTGTGTGTGTGTGTGTGTGTAAAGTGTGATTTTATTTTTTGTCTGTGTGAGAGAGAGGGGAGGAAGAGAGTGAGGGAGCACAGAGAAAGGCTGAGAACAAAAGAGAGAATGAGAGGGGGGGGGTGCGCATCTGTGACTGTGTGTACGATGTGGCTCTTTGCAGTAACATAGTAAAATGTTTGGCTCTTAACCTCTGACTGGTTGGCCACCCCTGTTCTAGTAAATAGAAAAGTTCAAATCTAAAAAACCTAGTCTCAATAATCTAACCCCAACTCGTTTTCTTTTTTCATTACACAATACAGCCTTTGAGTGTAGGACATCAGACCGATAATGGGGACACATTTGGATAACACTTAGTAACACCACCTTGACCTCCATAAGTGTCCTACCTATTGTGTTATAAGGTATCCAACAATAAAAGATAAACTGGAACAAATCTCCATTCCATCATACAGCATCATTCTTGTTTCCCCAAAGCACATGAGCAGCTCATTTGGACATTTTGATAGCATGACTAGAGTTTTGCTTTTGCTGTATATTGGTCACACAAAACACGCACACAAAGACTCATGTACAAAATATGCAGTTTGATCTCAAAACTCTAAAATAATTTCAAAGATGCAGGTCACAAAGGAGCCAAACTGACCTACAATTCAGGTTATTTAAGTAATAAAGCCGGGGGCGGGGCAGTGGCCGACTCAAACGTCTCCTCTAACTGGAAACCTGTTCGATAGAAAACCTCAGGGCAGCTTTTTCTCCAGGCCAGAATGTGGGAGTTTAGTTTCACTTTCTCTTCCTACATTACATACATTAGAATATGTGACCACATGGTTCTGTGACTTCTTTTAAGCAGCTCATTAAAGAAACATAATATTGCTCCCTTGTGGAGATGTTTAGGGACACTAAAAATCAATAGGAATGAATGCGTGTCGCATTACATTTTCCCACACGACATATATGATGATATGATATATGAATAACACCATGTGTTTGTATAGCACCACAAGACTGCAAAACACATTTATCTCTGCTTGAAATAAAAACTGATAAATAAAATGGCACTTAAAGCTATATGAAAATAACTTACAAGTATGAATAAACTATAATATTAAAGCATACGATAATATAGTAAAAGAATAGAATTGAATATGAGACAACTATTATGGTAATGTATTACATCATTCGGAGGAGATATCACACACCATGTTGCCCGAGTGAAAATGTTCTTTGTTCTTGCTCTGGCACACCATGTTATAGTCTGGGACTTTCAAATGATATCAAAGATATTCATAATGCAATGTCCCAGTCAAACTACCTCACCTTGTCATAAGTGTATAATGGAGATATTGTGATTGCGACCTGAGGTTCAGCCTGTTTTAGAGTCCCACAGATTGTGTGACAAGTGACAAAAAAAAATCCCACAGCACTCCTTTCAAGAAAGCCATATAAATAGATTTAGAGAGGAGAAATAAGATTGCCTGATGATTGCCTGATGGATGTTAACGTCAGGTAGACAAGCGATTTATTGCACCACGGAGAATTCATTGTGGACCTCACAAGATGGGAGATATGAGGTTTGATTTTGCTTTCAGCTCCAAAGCAAAGCCGCCAATGTCGTTCCCTCCGACTGTACTTTGGAAAGACACGATGAATCAGTCATCACTGTCCCTTAGCTCAATCAAAGCTGCCACAGTCTATGAAAGAGTCGATGAGTTGTGGGAACATAAGCAAGAGCAAGTATTGTGAAAGTAATCATCACTGGCCGAAGAACAATCTCTTAAAAGGAGCTTTAGGAGGCAGTGATGTGTTGCTTTATGGGCTCAAATATATAGAGATTAAAGATTATAGAAGCTCCGTACACGTGTTGCTTCAATTCATCTGCAAATCTGAGAGGATGAAACCAGATGGCAACATAATGTTATTCACAGTAAATGGGTGTAATATGGTGCTACTTAAACAATATTTCTCTGTACAACTGTTGCAACATCAATAAGAAGATGATGACATGAAATCGTAACGTAAGGTTATTTGTAATGTACGATGCATTTCAGAAACATCAATGGTCGTTGATAAGCACCCAAGATTAACAATTGCACAAAATGATGTGAGGTCAATATGACCGTGAATGGCAGAAATAGGTAAAAATGATCATATTTTCTTTGCCTTTTGTGTAAAATACATACACTTTTAGGAAAAGTCAGGTACCAACAGGATTGTATGTTTTTATTCAACAAACTTATTGTTCATTTAAATTTTGAAACGGGCAAAACGACCGTTATGGCCGGTTACTGTATGCTATCATATGAATATGGATAAATGTATAATTAAACATTTTTATTAAAATTTTTGTGTTAATAAATAAATGCATTAATCTCTCAATTGGGTTGATTAGACATTATAGAATTTGGAATCTAGTGGTCAAAATGACCACTTCTAGAGTTAAATTGTGTTTTTTCAGTTAACAGGGACATAACTATGATTTCAGTGAGGAAACGTTCACTTAATGAAATTACATATTGGGCTGATTATAATGAACACGTACTGCATGAACATGCATGGAAATCCACAGATTTGCTTTGCACAGTAGTTGGTACTGGATGTAATTCATGTGCTGATCCAAAACCTCGACTGCATGTACCCGAAACCTGCTGATCACAGGAATTACGGTGAAAGGAAAAGAATGGGCGATGTGGCCCCAGTGAAAAATCCTCACCCTCTGGCTGTGCCCCATGGAAACGCCTCGAACGCTGTATGGATTCAAACATATCAGGGATTATTAAGAGACCTGAGAACAAGGTCAAAGAATTGCAGAAGAACACAGAGCAAGTTAAACTTAACTTCCACTTCATCCCAGAGGCTCTGAAAATACTTAGGAGATAGTTGAGGCAGGCTCTGTTGAAAGCTCCCCCGCCGGCACGCAAAGCTTTACTTTTGATGTTAATTCCTTGAAAGCTGTTTCTTTAGCTGGGGATTAGTGCATGAAGAGCTAAGCTTACCATGCTCTGGCTAATAAAGATGAAACATCTAACACAGGTACTCGTACACACACTCGCCTGGGAACAGTCCCTATAAAGTTGCCTTAATTATAGGGAACTCACTTCGCTTCAGTAACTATAAGAATAGGACGACATTTGTACTTTGAAAATACTGTGGTATTAAATGTTGAAAATCCTTTGTATTCTTTAGACACAAGTCTTAAAAAGTCGTAAAATAATGAGTATATAGCACATCACTTTCTCAGCTCATGCATTCAAAGCTGCCTGCATTTCATAGTATACTCTCAGCTTCCCCAGCTTAGATCTCTTTACCATACCGCACTTAGACTGACAATTATGAAGTGTGTCTATTACAGCCGCTGATTAGCCTCCATGTCTGTTCTGGCTTGAGCGACTGTTGTAGCTAATGATTCTGTTGCAGCGTGCATAGAAAGCCGACACCGCAATTCATCTGCCCGGCCAAAAAATCCCCGTGATTAATAGGTGTTTCACAAGAACATTCGCCCCTTTGAATATTTAAAATGGTTCCCCCCATCACTGAGTCTCTGCTTTGACGGTTTAAGAAGTAAATTAATCAATCCAATCACAGCATCCATCCTGCTTTCAAGTACAATGAATGGCTTTCCTTTCATCACTTAATTGGCTATTTTCCAATAACTAATACCAGAATGATTAATTCCAGGGACCTTTATTTAATAAAAGGTAAAGATATTATTGACAGGAAGACAATATCAGCCAATTATCTCAATAAGCTTTATAACCTCCAATATAAATTTGTAACGCTAAAGCAATATATAGTGACCTACAAATCAAATCCTATTTCACAATTCAGCTTAATGGAATTGTATTAGCTGTTAGACCACACTGTTCTTCCACTGGCTCTGTTTGTTCATTCTCTGATCATCCTTGCCATTTATGTCTAATGAAAACTGCTTTTACAAGGTATATTTTGATTATGGATAAATCTAGGATCCAGTTTGCTCTTATGGGAAATGCATTAATATACCGTCGTCATGGTTGTCAACTTGCATACAGTTATATCATAAGGCAGGAAGGCAAATTATGTTAAAGCCAATGAGGTCTGTAAGAGGGTGGTAAATCTGATATATCTGATATATAATGATAGGGCTGGAAAACACATTTGCCCCACTTGTCATCCTGTATATTTTTTCTAGCGGAAAGGAAAAAAAACACATTAAACATCTACATAAAAGACTCTGAGGGAAAATGGTCTCTGGAAATTCCTGTCAAGTTGTACATTTAAAAAAGCAGTTAATTAAAACATTCATTTCCTTATTTCATGGGGCCAAATTGCCTCACTGGCAAACATTCCCTTAGAGTTTAATAGTCTATGTTGTAATTACTGATTGTCAACAATATTGTGCTTGCATAATTGTCCCAACTTTGTCTCTCCGGGTAACAAATCTTACATCAGGTATACTTCACGTTGTACTGGCAATTTACATTCCATGTTGGACTGTTTGCTGGAATGCTCAAGCATTGATGAAGAAAAGATGATTCACCTGTACAGAGATGACATTAGAGTCCATGTCCTGAAGGCTCCAAAGAAAAGCATAAATCACAGCCCTTCTGTCGTTATAAATGGGCTCTTTGGTGCAATTTCACCATGGAAGTCAGGTACATTTAGCTGGTTCACTTAGTGCCCAAAGCCAAATTTAAGATTGAACAACCCCACTCCATTCCCTGGCACCAAGCCTTTATCAGTCATTTCCAGTTGAAATCTGAACATAATAATTTCCCCTCAACCCTTACTTTAACACATTCAGTGCATGAGAGCCATATGTGGAGACAGGGACACAGAGCATTGCCTTTATTCTTACATACAGTATCTGGAGGGTGATGGTTTATATTTTTTTTGATACCTCAGGACATGGACCCAAATGTTACCCATTAGTGTTTCAAGGCATACATCACTATGCATAAACACAGACGCAAACAAAACACACTGATATGAAAAAAATGCGAAGAGAGGTGGATTTAATGCCTAGGAAAGTTAAAGCAACGGGTAGAGAGTCCAACGTATAACATATAAGTTATGTAGTGCATAATGGGATGAATAAAAACCTCAATCAATTTCGGTTTAGCCTAAGGACTGTTAAGTGCCAAAGATCATTTTTGCCATTTTTCCAATATCTCAACATTTCTCATGAAAACAATCTGTTATACTCAGAAATGAGCACTTGGTGTGGACTAAACTAACTTTTTTGGTACACATGTGAGGATGTGATTATTAAAATTCTAGTGTAGCAATGTTTCACTTTGTTGTATGTCCATATGGAATTGTTCTGCAAAAGATAATGCATAACTAAAACAAGTAGTAGTGTGATAACCTAAAAAAAATAATGTTGGAATCGTAGGGAGAAATAGCAAGTGGCTTTGGCAAGTGAATATAAATCTAGTTTAATTCTACAAAGTAGTGTACAGCTGACATCATTTTTGGATTCTTGTAATTATTTTCGATAGCATAAAACTCATTGCTATGAATTGCATCACATGAGAATTCAATTCTTACACCCGGGCAAAACATGGGAGAGAATTGCATTACTCGGTGATGTCATCAGAAAAGTTGGCATGGAGACACATTATTAAAACAGTAGGGATGAAGGTAGTTTGTATTACTGAGACGTGTCATCAGCACATAGGTAGCAGGGATTTTCAATGCATTTCTTTTCATCAGGTGTCCAAATAAATTTGAAGTATAAAAACTGATAAAGTCCAAATTCGTCCCAATAGACCAGGCTGAACAGGTCATGTTCTTTGATAGGAAACAGAGAAAAGCACACGTGTAGTATATTTCCCCTTCAGTATGATTAATGAATGTATTGTGTTTGTTTTGAAAAGGATGAGAAATATAGCACTTCACATGATTTCCAATAGCTTAAAGAAAGCAGTGGTCGTTTATATGCTGAAGGAATGGGTTTGTGATTTAACGCGGCCTAATCCCACATAAAACTGGGGCAGCAAATAACTATAATTTTCATTATCGGTTAATCTGCCGATTATTTTAACGATTAATCGTTTGGCCTTTTAGAAAATAATAAAATATGTCCATATTAGATATTCATTTTAATATAATATAGAACAGGAAATCTTAATATTTGAGAGGCTGAAAACAGCATTTCTGCCTTTTTGTAATGAAAATTACGATTAATCGATTATCAAATGAGTCGGTGATTATTTTTCTGCTGATCGATTAATCGTTGAAACTGTTTAAATGTTTTGTAATATTGTTAACTATTCACTTCAATTTTTTCCTTGCTACTTGTAAGAAGCTCTTCAACAAAGCATCTATCCTCAAGTTCACCTGGAAATGAAATTAGTTGATATGACTAATAAAATGCCAGTAATTTAGCTGCTGCATTTCCATCCCATATTTTCCGACCATTAAAATTTTTTATTGAAGCATTCGTAGTTTCGTTGTTAAGGCAGCTTGAAACGTTATGTTGAATTGTTAGTATTTCAACACATTTACTGGTGCTGATTTAAATAAAAAGGATATGTTGTTGTTGTTTTTTTAATTCATCAGTGATGCTTGGTTGTGTGTGTGTTTTGGTTCAATGAGTATGAGTATGGGAGTGAGTTAAATTGCCTCGCTTAATTAGCCTTGAATTACTGTAAGAGACTTAAAAAACATTATTGGACAAACTGACCTGCAACCATTAAAAATGCTCTCGCTCGTTGATTTTATTGGACAGCACCTTGTGTCACATCACGCATACATTAGCTGTTAAAAGGGCAGCTTCCACTTGCCAAAAATTGAGTGTAGCTTGTTATTTGAGGACATCAAGTTAAAAGCTCCGCAAGTCATCAAGCTGTTTCACTTCCAGACTGGCAAGGCAAAGATGCAAACTCTGGACCCGACATTGACATGCGGCTACAAAATGTCATTGTAGCTGCATTAATCATTCCAATTCACTACAATAGCTGTCAGAGTGCAGGTTCAGATGTGTTTAGACTGAAGCAAGGCTACGTTCACACTGCAAGCCTTAGTGCTCAATTTAGATTTTGTGTTCAAGTCTGATTTGATTTGTTTGGCTGTTCATTATATATTATATATTATATATTATCAAATCAAATCAAATGTATTTATATAGCCCAATATCACAAATTATACATTTGTCTCAGTGTGCTTTACAGACTGTACAGGATACGACACTCTCTGTCATTAGACCCTCGCATCGCACAAGGAAAAACTTCCTAAAAGAAACCCCATAATTAAAGGGGGAAAAATGGAAGAAACCTCAGGGAGAGCAACTGAGGATGGATCCCTCTCCCAGGACGGACAGACGTGCAATAGATGTTGTGTGTACAGGATAAACAACATAGTACAAATACAACATTTGACAGAAATTATGTTGTGTTGAAAAAGAGAAAGTTTGGATGAATCCAGGAAAATGTCAAAAAGGCTTCCCGGTGTCCAGCAGGACCAGGGCAGCAGGCGCAGCCACGATTCCTGATCCTGACCTAAACTTTATCAGTGGCAACCTGCCACATGAAAGACACAGAAACTCCGGGGATGATACCCCGGATGCTGTGTTAGTAACATACATTTACATAAATGAATAAAGATAGAGAGGGAGAAGAAGAAGAGAGGGAGGAGAGGAGAGAGGAAGAGAAGGAGAGCAGGGAGGTGTGCCCCCGGCAGTCTAAGCCTATAGCAGCATAACTAGGGGCTGATCCATGGCAAACCTGAGCCAGCCCTAACTATAAGCTTTATCAAAAAGGAAAGTCTTTAGCCTACTCTTATATGTGGAGAGTGTGTCTGCCTCCCGAACACAAACTGGAAGCTGGTTCCACTGGAGAGGAGCTTGATGGCTGAAGGCTCTGGCTCCCATTGTACTCTTAGAGACTCTAGGAACTACAAGTAACCCTGCAGTCTGGGAGCGCAATGCAAAGTTGGTTTATAAGGTACTATGAGATCTTTAAGATATGCTGGAGCCTGACCATTAATTGCTTTGTAAGTCAGGAGAAGGATTTTGAATTCTATTCTGTATTTTACCGGGAGCCAGTGCAGAGCAGCTAATACAGGAGTAATATGATCCCGTTTCCTAGTTCTTGTCAATACACGTGCCGCTGCATTTTGGATCAACTGAAGAGTCTTAAGCGACTTTTTGGGACAACCTGATAACAATGAGTTGCAGTAATCCAGCCTTGAAGTAACAAATGCATGGACTAGTTTTTCCATGCCTAATTTTTCCACATAATTATATATTATATATTATATATTATATATTATATATTATATATTATATATTATATATTATATATTATATATTATATATTGTATATTGTATATTATATAGTGTATAGTATATAGTATATAGTATATAGTATATATTATTCTCTCTCTCTCTCTCTCTCTCTCTCTCTCTCTCTCTCTCTCTCTCTCTCCATCTTGAACAGAACCAGGTCATCGCCATGCTTTTATTGTGTGACTTGATTCTGTCCAGCTGTCTGATCTCCAGCTGAGACACTCCCATCTCTCCCCCAGCAGCCGGCGCACTAACCACACCCCACTGCCACAGTGGCTAATATCAGATTCCAGTGTAACCTGTCCGGTTCCTGTACTGACCCGCATGCGCAAAAGAAGAATAACAAAGACGTCACACACAGCACGCAGTCAACACACAAATTAACACGGTGGCCACTTCATTAATTTATCATTTGAATTGCAGTGGAATCCAGCAAATGTGTGAGCAGATGATAAGGAAGAACAGGATTGATTGATCTAGATTTGACTGTTAACTATATTAGATTTAGGACCACATATAACTATTCCGTCCTTCAGAAATTACTGAGCAAAAATCTCACTTTTTAATGTATCTCACAAGAAGTATCACATAATTACTTCTAATGACATTCTATACTTGGGCATTACCTCATCAAGTGCACTTTGTCTTTTGCGGAAAATTAGAGAATGACTGCTGAGATGGCAGTTGATCGAGTACCTTGTCTGCTAATTGCACTTTTGTTTTTTATTCTGCACAACGGATTGACTTGTTGAGGAGATGGATGTTTTCTTATCTTACCTAGTCCCTGGGCTGTTGTGTTAGAACCAAGTTATTAATAGCATCACTATTGATGAACTGTCAAATGCTCAGCAGTCGGCAGATGGACACTTGTACTTGATAACATGTTCGAGGCTAGGGGCCATGTTCCATTTACAGAGCTGAGGGATAGTAGTTTGTGTAGTGTTTCCTACCTGAAAGCAGCAGCAACACTAATTTAGAGTTATATATGATATTCTTATGCGACCACACATGTTCAACAACCCTTTTAAAAGGATGCGTGTCATGTTTGAATGTGCACAGATGCCTGTCTTTAACAGGGATGTTTGAACATCAGAAAGACTGCAAATAAAAGTGAGCTGACCACCGTACCAGCTTTAACACTGTTGTCCCTATAGTGGTGCCCAATCAGGTTAAGTGTTTTATATCGATTCAGCAGTCTCTTTCAGCTCCTGCTTTTGAATTCCCCATTAGGTCAAGAGAGAATGTGAACCTATTATCAGCATGCTTCATCTTCATAACTAACATTTGTTTTTTTATTTGTTGATATTGGTAGCTTCTACACCTTATTATCTGTGTGTGTGCGTGTGTGTGTGTGTGTGTGTGTGTGTGTGGTGTGTGTGTGTGTGTGTGCAAGAAAAAAGTGCCACAGATTGCTTCAGTCTTTCAAAGTGTGACATTTAGATGTGCGCTTGATGTACAAGATTTATGAGTTGCACTGTACTCATCCGTCTCTGATATTTAGTATTAAGTCCATAAATGCTTAAAGCGAAAGGAAATAAGAGTGAGTAATTCGGAGTGAAGACAGTTAGGAAGAAGTTGAATTATAATCTCATCAAGAGCCAGTAGATAATCCTCTGTACGTCAGTTCATGAGAAATCGAAGGCCCTGGATTTTTGAGCTTCTGTCAAATCACAGTAGCTCACTTTTTGTCATTACAATGAAAAAGTTTAACTTGGGTTTTTTAGTGCAAACTTTAGATTATTAATAGTTGCTGCATGTCGGAAAACATCGATACTGTCATGCCATACAAAGTCATATTTTACTAAAACGTAAGGAGTCCGCTTCACTCACCCACCTGCTGAGGAGACAACGCTGGTTTTACAGCACCACCAGGTGAGGATAAAAGCAAGCAAGGCTGCAGGCCCAGACGGTGAGCCAGGCAGGGTTCTAAAAGTATGTGCGGACCAGCTCACCGGGGTGTTTACTAATATATTCACCCTCTCACTTCAACAAGTTGCTGTTCCAACATGCCTTAAATCCTCCACCATCATCTCAGTGCCCAAGATAAGATCTGTAAAGTGCCTGAACTGACTATCACCCAGTGGCGCTAACACCAATAGTCATGAAGTGGTGCTTTGAGAAACTTGTGCTTTCACACATCAAAACCATCATCCCACCTGATCTGGACAAACATCAGTTTGCCTACGGGGAAAACGTTCCACGGAGGAGGCCATCAACACAGCTCTCCACACCGCTCTGACACATCTGGTAGCTATTTGTGGACTTTAGCGCCCCATTCATGGTCAGCAAACTGGACAACCTCGACCACAGCAAGTCAGCATTAGTAAGCACACATCATTTACCCTCATCCTGAACACAGGCTGTTTGCTTAGCCCTATACTATTCACACTCTTCACCCATGACTGCACCACCATCCACACCTCCAACTCCATAACTAAATTTGCTGACGACACCATAGTAGTAGGGCTGATCTCAAAGAATGAGGAGACAGCCTACAGGCTCGAGGCGGAACATCGAGTGGTGTAAAGACAACAACCTTGTCCTTAACACCTCCAAAACCAAGGAGCTAATGCTAGACTTCAGGAGAACACAGAAGGTAATCCCCCTCCCCCTCCACATGCACAGAGAAGCAGTGGAGAACGTGGAGAACCTCAAGTTCCTTGGAGTCAATTAGTCAAAAGATCTGACATGGACGTCCAACACCTCACACCTGGTGAAAAGGGCTCAGCAAAGACTGTTCTTCCTCAGGAGACTGATACACGCCAGGCTACCACAGAAACTGCCAGTTAACTTCTATCGGTCGACCCTCGAGAGCACCCTGATGAGCTGCACACCTATCAAAGACTACATCAACAATTAATATTAAGATTATTGATCTGGAAATGTTATAACTCAACTGAAAATTTGCAAACTTCATTTAAATAGTACCTTCTATTTTTGTATTATCTTGACTGATATTACTGTTTTTATAACTTTATTTACTGTTTTCTTATTTATTGTTTTCTTTTTACTATTTAAAAATGCATTGAGAGAAGCCTGCGATACGTCATTGTACACAAATATAATGACAATAAAGATATTATGATTCTGATACTGATTCTGTACATGCACATAAATGCTCATTCAATGGGATCCTTATAAATAAATAAATCCTTAATGTTAGAAACCTTACATTTCAGTATATTCTGGCATTCTGAATATATAAATCCTATCTGAGTAGGGGTTCAGGACAAAGCTCATATTTTGAAAACTAATACATAGGGGTGTAAGTAAAAATCTATTCATGTAAGAATAAAACATATATATTTTCTAGGATTCTGAATGGACTTCCAAAAATCGATTTTTAAAAACTTTTTTTCCACAAAAGAACACACCAAGTCAATGCTGTGTCAAGCATTGTTGTGTGATTTCTACAGTGTTATTTTGTTTAAAATGTATTTTGAAAATAAAAAGGTTCAGTTGATATAACTTTATCAAATATAAAAAGTCCATAATCTTATACACACTTTGCTTTACTCTGCTTTCATGCCATACTTTCCAACACACTGCCTTAATTAACACACAGTGAACTGGAGTAGATCCTGACATTAGCACCCGTATGTATCGAATCCAGAAACGATTTTGAATTGAACCGTGACTCCAAGAATCTAAATTGAATCATGAGATACCGAAAGATTCCAATCACTACTAATAAGCATTATCTACACTAATAACACTAACCTTGTGTGCTGCTGAAAACATTTACGGTCAGCACATCAAACAGCAGAGACAACGCCTGACTTTTGTACCCACGTTGCCTTATTATCTTCAGTGAAAAGCCCATATTTACTTCTGACTATCATCTCCAACTTGTTCAAATACAAAAGCTGCAGCTTTCTTTAGAAACAAAAGTTGCACATGTGTTTTTCTCTGTGACAAATAAGGAGGATAAACATGTCAGAACATATCCTGTCCAGGGATAAAGATCGACAATCAAGATTGTCCTGATATCCTCTGCAGTCTGCCACAGCTCCATTTCTTTTGCTCCAGGGAAAAACTGCACTGTATCATCCAGCTGAGAGGGTCATTGCTTGCAAGTTGCTCTCCACTGAGCAGTCGTCTAATGCCAGAGCAAAGAGGAGGGCAGAGAGGATTGTCCCTGACACTGCCCACCCAGGCAATCAGCTGTTGCAAGATTTGTAGGCTCTGTCTACCGCTTCTGCAGCCTCTTCCCAATACCTGTCAGCCTACTCAGCTAGCCCTCCAACCTGAACTAAATCTCACAACTGACTCCCTCAATAATGATCTTCTCAGTTTACCCACCCAAACTAGTTGCGCTACCCTGTTCGCCATTCCAGAAAGAAAATCTTCTCTGCTGACTGTTCAGAATGTCAGTGAGATTAGGGATCCAAGTTAACTAGCTCCATGTATTTATTTTAATCTAAAGTCTTCTGTTTTACATACGTCATTATTATACATTTTCTGTGGTCCTGTAGGTTTCTATACATCATCTAGTTCAGTGGTTCTCAAACTTGCGTCTGACGTAGTCCTACAGCCCTGCCAGATGAGCTCAAGTACTCCTTCACTGACACAACTTATGTGTTTATCAGAATCGATTTTGAAGTGGCATATATATAACTTGTCCTCCAGTTTCTAAATGGTATTATTGTTGGTGCCACTGTCACAAAGATAACTGGGTCGTTTTTTTTCCTCAGAGCTAACATCAACAGAGGACACACAGCATGTGTTTGTTGTTTTCATATCGTTAGAAACATGGCTACCGCTAGCAGCCTGGCTACTGTCCAAAGCAAGACACGACTGTAAGAATCCCAAAGAACCAGAAACGCTGATCTCAGTGCTATGAACAGGTTTTGTTACTTACTGCTTTAAAAACGTTTTTATTACTCTCCCTCTTCGCCTTCTTTGCTCCTCCATCAACAGGGATCCACATTAGTCCAGTTTTTCCACCATCTGCTATTTTCACTACCTGGGGATAACTACTGTTAGCTATGTTGTTGAGTTGTAAGCTTTTTTGTTGAGTTGCCTCTTCACGAAATGCACTCTGGTTATCAGTGATGCAGTGCATATGTCCAAGGCTTTTATTGTGAAAGGGAAGAATGGACGGCCTATAGCTGTGCTGCTGTTGACAATGAGGGAGCAATAAAGAGTTTTATTACCTAATTCATAAGTATAGGTGCAACTCAAGCGCTATACCTCTTTCTTTGTGTGTCGTAAATCAAGCCTTAATTTTCCTCGGACATCGGGACCCGGAGCCAGACAAAATTGCATTGTGAAAAGCAAGGTTTATAGGAAACCAATATAAAAGGTGCTATTATTCTACAGCCTTTACATTGTGCAATTAACATTTAATGATAAGTTAAAGCAAAAAAGTTGTCTTTTGCCACTTTAAACTGCATGAGTTAACATTGTTAACTATACTGTCCATTTTCAGTAGGTTCAGTCATGTGTACTTCTGTACTACCACTCGGGAGTGTTAGAAGTATTCAGTTCAACCATTTATCTGTACATTTTAGCTTTGTTTTTTGACTTCTCTGCTTGCTAGTAACTAGCTATTTGTACTCTATCGCAACTTGCAGCTGGTGGTGTTGTTATTAATCTATATTTTAATTTGCCATTAAGGGGGATTTATAGATTATAGAACTCATGTTGGTGGGAGGAATGTCCTCTGTAGTCAGCCTGTCATTGGTAACTGGGACATTACATTTATTAAACTGTTTTTAATGTTATTAAACATTTATTAGATCGGATCTCTGTAGATGTTAAGTGGGCAAGTGGAACATCACTGCTGCTGTAAAAAAAAAAAAAAATTAAATAAAACTTTTACTATAAGACAGTAGTGACTGTAGGGGCATTGTGGACCGGTACATGGAAGCGCCACAGTTTCTAACAATGAGTCACCGTTGTTAAACTAGATGCCTCCTCAGTGTACATACTGTATATCAAGGTGAAGCAGTGCTGTCGTAAAAATGAACATTCTAGCTCAGCAGTGTTTGTCAGAGTCCTGTGTAGTTGTTTGTGCTATATTATTCATTTAAAGACAAAAACCTTGTGTCAGCTTTCACTGGAAGTTCATGCAATACCCATGCACTTTTTTTAACGCAGTGGTAGAGGAGTTTATAGTTTTATTCACCAACACTTCAAAACCAATGTCCTGCTGACAACTGGAAATGAAAACTTTCTCGGGGCAGCGGGTTGGCCCAGAGGTAGAGATGATGTCTGATGGCTGAAAGGTTGTTGTTTTTATTTCTAGTCGCAGAAGCAAGCTGCAGGTGTACAACGCTGGAAAATAGAGGGTGACTGATATTGTATTTACGTTACACAGAAGCACTATGGAATCCCTTTGAACATGACACCAAAGCCCAAAATGCCTGAGCAGCGCTACATTAGGCAATCATGATCTCTGACCTTTTCAATTAAACACACGGGTCAAATGTGCTATTTGTGTATGTATCTAGGGATGTTCCCATTACTCAGAGTAGATGAGCCAATGTAATGTTTATCTCGGCATACAACTGAAAAATATATTAGTTGGCAATCAGCCATGAAATTGTGCCACTTTCTTTAGTGCAAATTCGTTTGCAAATTAAATTGCAAAGAGTGGTAATTAATTTCTACGTTACAGGCTTTACCTGAGGCATTGAACAATTACAAATTTAGATATTAATCCATTTTGGCATGTTTTGACATTGATATATTTCAGCTAATTATAATTGGTTAGATGAAGCATTCATATATCTGCTCCAAATACAGAAAAGAGAATGAGAAGCTTCGGGAGAAGCACGGTTTATAGAATAGTACACCTTGTACATATACACTATTATGAGGCACATTTTAATGACTAAACGGGAATGTTAAACTGAGAAATGCCAATTGCCAGCGGGCATTTTAGTTTTGACGAGTGCTGCCTAATAGTTGTCAAGCTTTTGAATCGCTGTGTTGGAAAATGGCACTGGTATGACATGGACAATAACAAGAACTGACACATTAATATTAAATATTTTGGCATGGAGGTGAAGCTACATTCCAACTTGTTTTTTAGAATATTGTCTTAAGAAAGTCATCATATGCTTTGTGATCTATTTGTTTCTTATTCCACCGGGTATGTTATTTAAAAGAACATTACTCATAAGTCAGCATTATTATTTTGAGCCAAAGAGACGATTATTACTTGTTCTGAACAATAACCCAAAACAAGATTGCTGAATCATAAACACAAATGTTTGATAATTATGCTGCAACAGTATTATTTCCTGAACTGACTTTTGCATGCATCGAATCCTGCTGGGAAAGCAGTGGAGAAGTTCAACCTCAATGGATATTCAGTTGAAAGCTGGATCAGCTAGTCGTGGTTTTAGCTGCCTGATCATTTATAAAACAATGTATTACAAGTGGAATCAACAATCTAGCCAGCTAAGAAAATATGTTGGAATTAAGAAACTGAAGAAGGATTTGTCATGCATTTTAGACAGCTTGTTATTTGTTGTCACATTTATGGTTATAGTTGAGCAATGTATTCCAAGTGAAAATGACATTTTAGCTTTAGAAAGGAAGGCTAAAGAAAATTCTGTTCACATAATATCCATACTCCATTAGAAAAAGATTAGACAGATGCTGACCTCTACAGGTATGATGTTGCCTTGCATTCTTGACATGCAGTATATCACTTCAAATGATCACGCACATTAAGGGGCTTTGATCTAAATCAAAAAATTGAAATAATCTAGTGTTATTGAAAACTAACAAACAAGCACATCTTACAAAGCAATGTGTATAGGCATGCCTGTATACATGTTTCAAGATAGGATGACACTGGTTCATTAATAAAGTGAGCCAAAAGAAGAGGATGAGGTATTGTAAGAAATGCAGTGTTGCTCAGGCACTGATAGATAATGAAATGTCTCACTAGAGCCAAAATGCAGCAGAGCAACAGAGAGGCAGACAGCTAAAGCAAATAACTGGGCTATCAGCCTCTGCTGACAAACAGCCACAAGCCTGACTGAACTGGGAAAAATAGAGCAGCGGAGAAGACATGGTGGCAATGGAGCACAAAGTGGAGATGACAGCCTTTAGGACACAAGTGACAGCAATTGAGGGTAGACTGAGTACAAGTGAGTGTCAGGCAGAGGGAAAAGCCATGCTGGTGCAACAGGCATTAATGGTGACTGGCACATTAGGCTAAAGACAGACACAGGGGTCTCATTCACGTGGTCCTCTCAGGCTGGAAGTTGACGCTCACTGGTGAACTGAGGAGTGTATAATGATGTTTCACTGCACACATTTTTAAACCTTATTCATTCGGGGTTTTCACTTTTTCACAACTGCAATGCCACTATTCTACAATAAAAGGTTTTGGTCTAAAAAATGGGTTAGGGTTAGTTGTGAAGAATGGCAATCGATGTTTTCCAAAGCCTCTGATGACGTCCTCAAATGTCTTGTTTTTCCACCAACTCAAAGATATTACATTTATTGTCATAGAGGAGTAAAGAAACCTAGAAAATATTCAGATTTTCTCAATTATTCGATTGTTTTGGTCTATAAATTGTCATAGAGGAGTAAATAAATTATTTACATTTAAGAAGCTGGAACAAGAGAATATTTACTTTTTTTCTTTAAAAAATAATTAATCAGTAAAGAAAACCGATAAATTTGTTATCAAAATAGTGTGCGACTAATTTAATAGTTGACAACTAATTGATTAATCTTTGCAGCTCTACAAGGGAATCTTCTCATAGTGTAAGATTTACAGAAACAGAGCTTATGTTGCTCAAATCGTTATGCACTAACACACTAACACTAACACTTAAAGTATCTGATGCAACAGTAAATGTTAAGGGACTTTCTGGTATTAGGCATTTAGTTTTCACTAAATTAAATTTTAGAAGAAGACAACTTATGAGTGAGTGACCTCATGTTGGAGGACATATCGGTCCCGGTCAATTTCACATAAATGCCCAACCTGTCACACTGACTTGCCTTTATTAATAAAAATGCTTACACATTTCCCAACACGACGTGAAATAAGACAATAAATCAAGGGGACATCCAAAGGTGGTAACACAGGATCGTCTGAGTGGAAAGAACAGTCACATATCGTGACACTATGTACTGTAATACAACCCCTAAATCCAAAGACGCACATGAAGTAATACATCATATCACTCATCTACTGTACTAGCAAAAATATATCACCGACATGACTGATGTCTGATTCAATATGAATGTTATACAGGGCAATTCTGAAGAAATAGTGAGACTGCTCAAACTCAATGACGATCAATTTCAAGATGTTGTATTTTGAAAAGATTACATGAACCTAGTAACCTTCCTAAATATATGTTTCATATATTCATCATATTTTACCAAATGTAATGCTCATAATATTAGAGTCAAGCTATCAGAAAGGGAAAATTCAGTAAACTTATATGGTTAGAATGCCACCTTATGGTTAAAATATAATGTATGCACAAAACAGAGGAAAATAAGATTTGATCCTCTGGACCATATCGGGTCTGATCCATAATTAATTTCTTCTTCAACATTGTTGTGAAATTCAGAGTGTATCAGTTACTTTTATTAAGTAAAGGCATGTGGCTGACTCAGTGGCTGACTTTTTTGTTGTAGTTGTTTTTTGTTTTATTGGTGCAATAAAACATTACAAGAAGACAGGACAAGTGTGTAAAAACACAGACATTAGGACATTATTACCAGTACAATACACTGCACTATTATATTGTAGTTTTCTTTTTCTTTATTCCCATTGCTGTTTTTTTTTGTTCTTCTTTTTTTTCTTGGGCATAAGCAGAATTGGAGTGTGTGGTGTTTAACAATTACACTCTCAGCCAGTCACATCACTCTCAATATTACATTACATTACAGGCCATTTAGCAGACGCTCTTATCCAGAGGGGCTTACAGTGAACTAACTACAGATACAGTCTCCCTGGAGCAACTCGGGGTGTTGTATTTGGAAGCCGTACCACTAGACGACTAGACTATCACCACCTACCACCTTCAATAGTTGTGCAAATGACAACAATTACTCTCAAATGGAAAGCTGCTTGAGGAAACCTGTTGTCTAGATGGTGGAGCACACAACACCTCGAATCTACAGCCAAAGGCACCTTGTGTGTTTTTTTTATTTAACACTAATAAAGAAAAAATAGTAGTCGGTAAAGCACTTTATATGATTGCATCAATCCAACGCTATTTCAGTCATAATAATAACAACTTGTAATAATAACTATATGTCACATTGTAAACGGTAACATCATATCTTAAAATGTGACACGGCACCATGTGCTTCATAATGATGTTCAGATAAACAGCTCATGGTTCTGAAAAATCTATTCTCAGTGTCTCAGTTTAAGACACAATTTTTACCCAAATGATAAAGAAGTCGCTTTGCACTGTCTGGTTTGAATGAGCCTCCCACTTGTGCACCGAGGGCCGAGCACTGAAATACCACACAGCCGGGTGAAGGTCAAGAAAATACCAATCGGTCGACTGGGAGCACTGCTTGCATTTGTTGTTGCACCGCCACAAATAGAGGGCCCTTAGTTTTAAGAGCCAATGTTATCCTGGCCTTATGATCCCTTACATAAAATTCATGCCAATTAGTTCCACACTGTTAGTATAGTATACAAGAATACACTGCTCTCTTTTTCCCAGATGTAAAATATTCTGGAGAAAGCGACACAGCACAAGCAGGAATCAGAATAATAAAAACTATTATGGCAATGTGTCAAGTTATTGATTTTCTTTTATTTAAATCAGCTGATATATGTATATTATGGCTTTTTTGTAATTCATTGTGCATTTTTCTTTATTCTTTTTTTATTATTATTGCATTTTTACAGCAAAGTTTGTTTGCAAACTTGAACTTGACCTGTTCTTCTTGCAATGTTTAAGATAGGGTTTATCAGCTTGTTGTTCTGTGGTATACAACATTTGTTATCACAGCCAGGGCATCTCACAGAATGCAATTTTCTTCAAAGTCCACAGATGTTTTCCCTCTTATCACAAGAGCTAACTGATTAATTGATGAAAGTAAGGGTCAAAAGCACATTGTTTAGGTTATTATTTTAGATCGGCTACCCAAGGCCTTGTTTAACATAAAAAGACCAACACAGAATACAATGCAATACAATGTTTGTTTCATACAGTTAACCACGATAGGGAGGGTTAGTCTATCTGAAATATGAGTTTTAGGTCCTTAGAGTACCCATGTAACATGATAGTGCTTTAGTTATCTAAAAATGTATTGTGAGATAAATAAAACATCCAGAAAACATATTTTATTCTATTACCAAAGTAACTATTGTGCCAATTACATGCACTTCATGGCAGCTAATATAGTCCTTTCTCAGTGCACAGGAAGTCATTTGTGTCATTAATCTGTGTGAATGCATTTGCGTGTGTTAGCGGTCCACGCTAACCACACCCTGTGTTCTAGTTGTTCTAGTTGATTTACTTTGAAGAACCGACATAAATGAGTCAAAGTGGCAAGTCACACTTCAGAAATATGAGCTCTATATTGCTAAGGAGATGAGCACACTCATCAGAAACTAAGGGTATGCTTGGTTAATAATTGCCACTTATTGATTGCCTGACATAAGAGGAGTTCACTATGCAGAGGTCCGACTGACATAATAAAATGTTTGGGTGGTGTATGGAGAATGAGAGAAGAAATTGAAGGAGCCAACAATGAAACAATCAGGCTGCTGTATTAAAATGTGAAGGAAGTATTGAGATGCAAGTGGAATTTAAATGCTAAGAACAAATCAGCATGTAAGAATAACCAGGAAGCTAAAAAGACCAACGAAGCAAAGCTGAGCCCACATGAAAGGTTGTAATAATGGGCAAAAATACAGAATGTAGTACATAAGGAATAATAATAATAATATCAATAATAATAAAATAATAATAATAATAATAAACTTTTCACTTTTCAAAATTCATGTTACAGAGTGTTTTACAAAGACAGCTAAATAAAAGCAGACACGTCTTAAACCATCATGTTTAAAAGAAAACAGAAAAAATAAGTTGGTGTATATTACCAATATAGGGTAAGAATAGGAAAAACATTTAAATAAATAAAAGACAATTCAAAGGAGATTAAAAAAGTAAAATCAGGAAAGACTCTCCGACATTAGTTTTAAGAAGGGGCTTAAAGGAGATCACCGATTCAGCCGACCTGATTTCCTCAGCCAGATAAGTAGATTAAAAGTCACTAAAACATGGAGAAGACAGTTACAAATTTACTGAGCCTGAGGATTGGAAATTCCACAAGCAAGTTCAAAACAAATTTCCAAGACTTACACTAAGGGGCGCCCTTCACACAGTCTGAGCAAATGTGATGATTAAGCCTCAGATTTGCACTCAGTTGGCAGAGTTTATCAGAGACACCAAGATAAAACGAATGATTCTCAAACTCTGACTTTCATCAACGTTCTAAGGTTCAGTTTTTGTTCAAACCGCAGAGAGATGTTGACTCAACTTTGTGGTCATTTCAGAGGCTTTTGATCATGATGATGTTTAATCATATTTCGTTATACTGTGAAGCGCCTCTAATATTTTTCCCAACCCCTTTATGTCAATGAGGGTGGACTACATACCTCTCAGTGTTGTAGTAGTGTTGTGTAGTATAGTATAGAAAAGTAAAGCATATTGTTTCATTGTATGAGACTGCAACAGTTTTAGCTCGGTGTACATGATTAACTGGCAAATTAATTTAATTCCACAGAGGGTCACACATAAAGGTTTCAAAAAGATTTATAGGCAAGCTTAGGGCCTGTTGAACAAGGAGGAATTACCAGACTGCTCTTCTATCAAGGGCGTTGTGACCAAACTAATAAAAAAACACATAGAGCACAGACCACACTGTGTATACCCAACACACCACTGGCTGTCTTATTACATTCACATGTCACCACCATGGACAGCAACAATGTTGACAGCTCCACAGCACTTCAGAAAAACAATATTACCATGGTATATGTGCATATAAAAAATATATATGGAAAATACTTAACTCCCCATTTAAATAACTGAAGGCTGGGGAGGACAGCTGTGGACAGTCTCAGAATAATATGTTAATATCCTACCAGTCTTAAGTGCACCTTGCAGAGGTTCAGTAAAAATGCGAGGAAAGCATGGGAAAAGAAACTTTCGTACGTGGCAATGACAGTCAGAGCACATTGAATAAGTCACAGAGAAGGCTATTGTTGCTGCTGCTGCTCAAGCTGTGTTGGAACAATGACAGTGAGCACAATATATTTGTATGCAGGACCTTCCTTATACCACGCACTCAAAATTATGCTGGTTTGGACAATGTATAGCCTGGCTTGGTGATGGTGTAAATAGACGTGGTTAGGTTTGTCAAACCCCACGTTTACTCAGGTTTGTTGCAGTACTGTATGATAGAGCAGCATACAGCCTGTCGGAAAGGGGCTTAAGGGGCTAACCGGTGTAGCCTGACCCGATGTTAGCCGCTGAGGCGTTAAGTTCATCGCTGTCATTGTCGAACTCTGAATTCGACTTACTCACTTTCTCCAAGGTCCTCTTGGTCGCCTCCATGGCGTGAACGTGTGTCAAAAGGAAACTATTTGCTCACTTAGACTCAGTGGCAGGCCGTCAGGGCCAGCAAGGATATCATCAGAATATAAATTTAATTTTTAAATATTTCTTTCCACAAATATGTATTAAATTATTCCCCATAGTCTATTCTCTTCATTTCATAGCTTTCCTCTTGGTTGCGCTGCTTCCAGCCTCAGATCGAGATTTGGAGGGCTGGCCTTTATGTTAGAGCTTTTATCCGATCATATTTCAGCCATGATGTGTTGCCAGGGTCCAAGAAATCTGCCCTTAGGCCTTCAGAATCAACAGTGCAGGCGCCTGTCGCTTAAAGTGAACGGAGACAAAACTGTGGCGTTGACCAATCAGATTTCGAGTTGGCGACATCTAACGTCAGCACGTCCATGTCTTTTGATTGGATACGCACTATTGAAAGGCAGAGCTAGCAACCTTGAACGAGCTAATTTGTGTAGATTTCTACAAGCTGTTTTTTCAACCCACAATGGCTGAAGGAGGGGAAGAGATGGAGTTGGTCGCAGATATCATTACAACGCCATTTTTAAGACGAACCTTTCAAGAAAAGATAGACATCGTGAGAAGAGAAAGGCCAACCAATATGTCCTTTTCTATAGACATGGAGGCTAATGCTAAAAGCCGAGTCTGTCCAGCAGCATTTCTGCTATAAGTTAAAGCGAACTAAAACTTATAGCAGAAATGCTGCTGGACAGACTCGGCTTTTAGCATTAGCCTCCATGTCTATAGAAAAGGACATATTGGTGGAACTGAAATGCACAGATAAACTGTACAACAGTCATTCAAGTCTTCTTGAGGAAAGAAAGGAGGATGGATTTTGTGTTCAAATAATCAGTTGTTTTGGGGAGTAACAAGCATTTTGTTTTTTACAAATATATAAAATGTTTGATGCTTCTGCAAGAGATGTAGAGATGTAGAGATGTGTGTGGCGCACTGGCTCAGCTGTGCAGTAAAAGTACTCAAGGAGACTTGTTGAATTGTTTTAGTTTAACCTTTATCAAAGTGGACATTCAAGGCTAGGAATACACTTTCACCACTGTCGCAAACATATCCTCATGAATAAATGCAAATTATTTGTTTGTTTTCTTTTATTTTCAGTGAATAGTTTATGTGTCTTTATCGTCACGTTTCTTAAATGAAACTGCTTTAGGTGCGGGCCACATACTTTTAGTGGACTTAATAAAACTTTGTAAACTAATCCCTTAAAAGTGCATTTTATTTTTAAGTTTTGACAGTATCCTAGCGATCTTAAAGCTGGTAGTTTAACACTCTTAATTGTAAATGCGGATTTATTGATTATAAATGCTTCGGAAATATTAATATAACTCTGTTATACTTGATTATGTTAAGGTGATGCAACACCCGGTTGTACTGCGTTTCTGTCTAAATGTATAGTTTCTATAGCTATAGCGTCATAATGGTAGTATTAAGACGTGGAATAATTCAGGCAGGACTGTGTAGGACATCACTGAAGGCCTAGGTGTGAAATGCACGACCCGCCACTGCATAGACTGCATATAAAAATAGGCATTTTAGCTGTCGCCATCTTAGTTTTTTGGAACCAGAAGTGACACGAGAGTGTGGAGCTAAGTAGAATCGAATGCTGAACAAGACATTTGTAGGCCATCAAAATGCTAGAATCAACTTTCATGGGAAAATAAAAAAAACACTTTGAAAGGATTAAAGTACTTAGATGAAAACACGGAGAGCACCCAAACAACAGCGTGGTAGTGAGTTGTCAATCACAAAGTAGCCCAGCCCTTAAGTATACCCGGCTTTATCATCAATTATTTTCTAATTTGGACCGCAATTTACTAAATGAACATCATGCTGTATTGAAGAAGACGTGAAACTAGCGATTGGATCAAGCTCATTAGGAAAATATTAGCTGAATGAAGTGAGAAGTCGGGTAATTTTCTCATAGACTTTTATACAATCTGACTTCTTTTTGCAACCAAAGGAGGAGCCCCCTCCTGGCTATTAGAGAGAATGCAAGTTTAAAGCACCTCCGCATTGGCTTCACTTTCAGAGTCGGAGGTTGCCGCTTGTTTGTTCCTATGTGATGTTAGCTAAACAAGTTTTGCTTGCACTGTGCAAAAACCCAACCCGCATGCGCAGAATGAGTTGCGGTTTCAATAATTGGCAGCTCATTGTCACCTGAGCACAGGTGTTACTAATAAGCCCTGACAGTGACAGTGAGCCAGCATGCATAATACCAAGACCCTGAAACTGAAGCAGCTAAGTGGAATTCAGCCAACATTAATTTTATTATCTACACATGTGCTTTTCCTACTGTGATATGGGAAAATGTCTTCTGCAAAAAAAGGTCTATTGATATTTTTACTTTAAGCCTTTCCACACCAACGCAGGACTTTTCAATAGCTCTGGTTGATCAGACCTTTGCTCAGGTTGAACGTGGGTGGAATTACTTGAGGTTACAGAACCTTTTGTACTAAAAGTGATAAAGGTGCAATTTATCCTGCACAAGGTGCCACAACAGTAGCGTGAGTGAGACGTGAAACAAGCACCGTCTGAAGAAGCCCAGTCCTGATAAATTGTCTAATCAGTCAAAATAATTAAAGTTGCCTCTGTGGGTTTACCACAGGTGTAGAGAGCATTTAAGTAAAGGCTCTGAAAACTTCCTGGACCATTACTGAATCTAGTGCTGAAGCCATAAGTCGATTGACAGAAAATTAATTGCCAACAATTTAAAAAAGAATGTATGCCATTTGTCAAGCAAGTTGGTTTCAGCTTTTAAAATGTAAAGATTTGCTCAGTTTCTCACTGTTTTATATTATTGTAAATTGGTTTTGGACTGTTGTTTGAACAAAACATGCAATGAGACGTCACCTTTTTATGGGGAAATCTAAAATGATAAGAGAAAAAATGACATATTAATCCTTTATGAAAATAACTGGTAGTTGAATCCAAATGACTAATGTGTCCTGCAGTCTTTGCCAGCTTTCCTAAATGGAATTAAAGTTTGAGGTCACTGAATGACAGCTGCATAGGTAGCATACATAGAGATTGTATGTCATCAACTCTGATTAAAGCACAACTGTCACATCCATAGACTGTTTAGAAGAGGTGGAAGTAATCTCTGTGTTGTATTCCTACGATATTCTTCTTGTGTCTATCTCAGCTACGTGACTCTTCCCCCGTCCCCTCTCCACTCACTGTCTTTAAGATACATGAACCCCGATATACAAGTGTTCTTCCTCAGCCAGACTGCTTGCACTCTGGATGATTATTGGACCTTCTTTGCAAAAAATAAATACTCCAAAGACAAGTTTATTTCTTAAGAATCTTCAATTCAGTAATAAAGAGTTCACTGGTCATTTGTACAAGGACTTAATTAAAAAATTCCACCACAATGTACCCCATTAGATTTTGGACTACCATTTTGAAGCCTTGAGTTTAGCATTTTGGCCGTGGCCATCTTGGTGTTTTTGGATCCAGAAGTGACACAAGAGGGACAAAACCCAAATCCAAACAACATTGTGGTAGCAATCTGTCAATTACAAGGTAGCCATGCCCTAAAGCATACCCTGCTTTATTCTTTTTCTCTAAATGGGACCAAGATTTACAAGATTAACATCAAGCTGTACTGAAGAAGACTTTAAACTAGCGATTGAAAACATAAACTCATCAGGAAAATGTTTACTGAGGTAATAAATCATGTGATTCATTTTCTCATAGATTTCTATACAGTCTGACTTTTTGCAACCAGCATACTGGCTATTAGAGAGAATGCAAGTTTAATGCACTTCCGCATTGGCTTCACTTTTCAGACCCAGGTGTTGCCGCTTGGTCATATCCCGGTAGTGAGCACATGGCCTGTGTTCAAATTGCACCCTGTGTAACAATATACTAAAATATTTAGTATAATACGGAATCTGACTTCACTTGTGCTACTTGCTCAGCCTAGTATATGCAATAATGCAAGGATATACTAGGCTGAGGCTCTTGTTTTATCACAGACTTTATTATAATGTAATTTTCTTGAAATCTGCCATGTCACATTTTTTAAATGGTAAAATAAGATCATCATAAACAACATGAACATGAAGTCTGAAATGTCAGATGTATCAAAATAGACATTGGGAAGCTAAAATGAGTGAATAAGTGGATATGATAACATGACATCTGTGCTTTAGTTCATTAGAACTGCAAAAATTGATAGCTGAGAGCTTTAAAATATAAATACCAAACCTTTATGATAGGGAAAAGCAGCAGGTCAAACTTAGACAAAAGCAGTCTCCACTCCTGTCTGCAGTCTGCCTCTCCTTTCCTGGATAAGTAATGATCATAGCAACAGAGGAGAAGCTTCTCAAATTGGCTGTCTAACAATCTGTCCTCTTCGGAAAGAAAACCTTGCTACACAGACTGAGCAGCCTCTCTATTGATGCATGGTGTTGGTGTGTTGTAGCGCAAAGACATCTGCTTGTTGTTGGGGAAATTGTTTGGTCTATCCATATACTGTGGTGACCTGAATTGCTCTATACAGTCTCTGAGTCTGCATTTTAATAGCCATTTTCTTCCTCCTAGGCAAAATTGCCTGCTGTTGATATATGCATGTAAGCATTTCTTTGCAGGCTTCCCAACAAAAACTACTTGTATTTGGAACAGATATGGTCAGAATGGGAGTAAGAAGTGTGTAACTACAGACATGATGTTTTTTTAGAAAGTGACAAACCCATTAACACCCAGTTATAAATGTTTATAATAAAGGAGTACTATCTATTCTGCAGATGTCACTGTATTGCAGAGACTGTATCAGGCTCAGTTTTAAAGCTAGTATTGATTGTTATCAAACAAAACTACATGTTCTAAGGCATCCAGTATCAACCATGTTATGCTAACTCCTTGGGAAGGCTGCAAAATAAAGTTCCAAAGTTAGACAAATTTTGGGGAGGGAAAAACTGGCATGGTTGTATTTACTAGGGTCCCATGACCTGTAAATATCTGAATGAAAATGGTTCTATGGCTACCCACTATCCTCTTCTTCAAAGACATGCCCACAATGAAGTCACAATGAAGTTTGCTGCGAAAACAATACCTTTTTGTATACATCTGTTATCTTTACCTATTTTAAAAATGGATTTTGCATACTGGATTCCCTAAACATATTTAGAATTGTATGAAGCTGAGACTCTTGTGGATTCAATGAGCGCAACTATATTCATGGGTGATGATGTTAGTCTAAATAGTAGCCATTTCATTGTTGTGAGACCAGTTTTTAAAACTTGACCTCACTGTATAAAATGACCTGTTGTGACCTCTAGATTATTACAGTCCCATGAAACTATAAAACAACAAACTACAGACTCATGGCATTCAGAGGATGTATGGCTTTCCTAAGTATATTAACAATAATGGTGTTTCTTCCCAGAACACATTATGCTCGGCATCCAATCGTCAAGAAATGCAATTCTAATTCAAATTTTTCTGCTCCCGTTTATTCTGTTTCTTGGTGTCTTAATGTAAAATCATTAATGGTATCGAACCAAAAAATCTGCTGCAACAACATATGATGCATAATTGAGCATGGGAATGGCCAATTCCTAAGCAAAACACAATATTTTTTGTAGATTTATGAATAGAAAAACAGACAATACTGAGCAGCATCTGATATGAATCTTCAGGTTCCCAGCTTTCAGATGAAGTATACCACTTCTATTTGGCATGTTTTGTTGACCTGCTATCTCTCCCTAAAGACACCCCCCCCCCTAAAAAAGCCCAAAAAGTGGTCTATAGTAGGGAGTAGGGAGCAGTGGAGTGTTAATTAAGTATTCAAGTGTAACTTTAAGAGGATAAGAAGTACGCTATCACTTTAAAATGTTAAGAGAAAACATGATATTTCTATTATGTTACTGTCCACTTCCTTCTGCAGGTATGACTGTTCACAGTTGATGCCATGCCAACAACATGTCATGATGTCATTGTCCAGCGAGCTGGTTGCCTCATGCACACATCAGTTTGTAAGTGGGGTAAAGGAAGAAAGAAGCAGGTTATGTTCACTGCCTCTGACTTGTACTTT
Source organism: Cottoperca gobio (assembly GCF_900634415.1). NCBI lineage: Eukaryota > Metazoa > Chordata > Actinopteri > Perciformes > Bovichtidae > Cottoperca > Cottoperca gobio. The sequence continues at coordinate 12,332,761 of NC_041368.1, forward strand.
CTTGTGGCTGTGGGTTGCCCGGACAAGAATTTAGAGATGATTCCATGGAGGCCTTCTGAGCCAACTATCAGTGTCAAGAGGTTACTGTGTGGCAACTCCAATAACAACTAAGCCCTCAGCTGTCCCTCTTTGCTCTGACGTCCATGCCCAGTTTTAAGAAATACACCGAGCCTAGTTTAATAACTCATGAAAGTCCATCTGCTGCTCCAATTGTAGGGGGCATAAAAAGGGTATTCACATAAAACATTACAGACAGCGTAGACACAATCCAACCACAACCTTGGTTAAAATACCTGTGCCCATAATATTGATATGATAATAAATAAAAAACACTGGCTCCATAACCATTTCTGTAAACATCAAATGAGGACAAAAGACTTTACATCTCATCTCCTCTAATTCATTTCACTCACTGATTTTTCTGCACAACAGTTTTGCGGCGCAACAATCACTTTAATAATAAACACAATCAACCATGCGCATGAGGTAATATCCAAATGGATTTTTTTTTTGGCGGACTATTAAATTGTTTAATTTATTAATGAAAATCTGTTTCCAGATGGAATACTAAATTGCAATGTTATGTTTTCTAATGAGTGCACTTGATGAACTCAAACACTTTCTTTCTGGTCAGCCCACATGTGAATATATGAACATACCCTCAGGATGTTAGTCACCATCCTTCCCTGTTCACCAGACTGTCACAATTCATACTTTGTGTAAAGATTCCCACACTATTCCATGTCTTTAGTTAGCATCCGTTTCCATACAGCATGTCTGTCATTAAGGGGAGACACTACAGGCAAAACCATTGTGTTTCATGTTCTGGTCAATTTTGAGATTTTGTGCTATTTTGCTTCTAAAAAAGGTCTTCTTTCACACATTTAGTTGTTTATTTTACATTACATTACATTGCAGTTAATTTAGCTGACGCTTTTGTCCAAAGCGACTTACAATAAATGCAAACAATCATGAGGATACAACTCAGAACAGCAAGAATTAGTTTTTTTACTAACTTTGTCTATATTCTTCTGTAGATTTCTCCTGAATTTTCTGCTAAATGGATATATTTTTATGGCATATTTAATAACACAAATCGCATATTTAATCATTACATTTTAGTATACTTTAATGGCTGTGGTATTTTCTGATTTATGGAGTGATACAAAGATATATCCAACATTCCCTCTATACAAACCTTTGACTCGAATTTCAAAATTAAACTAGCATTTTGATCCAGTTTTTATCCAATGTTCAGATTTCTGTTGTGGAAATATTGGAAAATTAGCACACGTAAAATGTCAAAAAACTTCCAATTCAAAAAATGATTGCCTTAATGTAAGTAATCAACTGAAGAAGTTTTATGGTGATATAAAAATGTTTAAATGTTTTACCCTATTCACCTGGGGTGTCTCCCCTTCATAAAACAGAGAAGTTGTATTTGTGTAGGTGGCACGACAAACAGGAGAATAGATGCAAGAATTTCCCTTATTACAACAGCAGTCAATCATGTGAGAAGTCATCGCTGTCAGTTTGCTGCCGGCTCTTCATACCAGGTGGTGCAGAGCATCTGTAGTGTTTCACAAGAGGTTAAATAAAACTCAAAATAATTAGTTGCACTCAGAACATGTTAGACGGCAGACATGCTGCCATTAGAGCGTAATGCATATCACTGTTTCCAACTAAAACCGCTTAAGTGTTAAAAGCTGCAGAATATAGGCTAACCTATTCTAATCCTACAGTTTAAAAACTGGAAAGTAGTTAAAGACAAAGGGATTGCCATTCTACTTTTGCCCTTGAGTGAGGGGAAGAGGGAGGGAGAGAGACACAGAGGGAGAGAGATTCTCCATGAGTGTGTATGCAAGAGAGAGAGGGGGGGGGGGAATGACAGAGAGATAATCTCTTTTGTACATTTGATCCCTAAATGTGGTGGTTGTGTCCCCTTATCCCAGCTACTTAGTTTCTGCAGTGCGTAAGTGATGCCATGCACTTAGGCTGAGAAAAGCAGGTCAGTATGACCACTGAGAGAAAACCACATGTGCATCACATGGATAGCCTTGGGATTATTCCTCACAAAATGTCTTAATTCCTCTGTTCACTAATGATCCAGGGAAAATGCCCTCTAATCTCCATTCCATTAATTAAAAAGAGCATGAGCGCGTGGAAAACCTCACCATCTGCTGCCGTTTCATTCCTGCAGACAGATTGTGTTTTCAGCTTTTAACCAGGGGAAACTAAAGAGGGGGGGGTTTCAGAGCAAACGGGTGGAGCATGCATGGAGGTGGATGGTAAACAGATACAACTGCTCTATTTGAGTATTTATGTGCTAAAATATGCTAAAAGATCTGTTTTAAACATGAGCAATCCTTGCCAGGGCACTGTGATGATGTCTGGGAATTTGAGCTGCCTCCTGAGGAAAATTTTGCAATTTGCACACTTCAAACCCATACTACACAAAGAGTCAATAACGTTCCTCTTTATAGACTTCATAGTCATGCATTAGTGCTTAGTAGTAACTGCTTCTATATTAAATAGATGTGTTTTTTTATATAGGAATGCTGCAATGCAGTCTCTGTATTCTTCTAAAGGATTGCTATCATTATTTTTTCATTTGGTAAGGTCTTTAAAGCTGCTTTGAGCAGAGGCTTCCTCCCCTCTGTTTCTATGATTTGATTAAGGTTCAACTGAAATCCTCATTTCCTCTAATAACAAAACAACAAAAATGAAAGGATTTTCACACCTTTCAAAGTCACAGTTATGATATGAAAATTAGTTAGAAAATGTTCTAATAAAATCCTGTCAATCCAAATCTCTAGAAGAACAATGGCACTGTGTATTCACTATCCTGCGTTGTAATAATAATACTTAAATAAGTGAAGCATTAAAAGAAATATATATATATAATTAAACGTCTAGAAGTGTAACTTTTACCGGTTATTTGAGTTAGAGTAAATATGCTGGAGTTGGTTTGTTTGTATCCGATTATGCTGAACTCCATCAGTTCAGAAATAATGAAACACTCTTATAAGAAATTGTATCAAGTACGTTTGACCTGCGGTCAGAGCCCAGAGACTGTGACATGAATTCGATCGGGCTAGTAGGCAGGAAAGATTATCCGAGCAGATGTCGTTTCCCTGCTATTGGAACAGTAGGGCCAATAATAAACACGCGCACACACATACACACAAAACGCGCACTAATCTGAGAGAGAGAGGCTGGTAGCCCTTGCACATCCCTTTCTCTCTCCTCTCTTTGCTCTCAGGCAGACAGTCGCTGTTCCACTCCAACCAATGTCAAGTTTTTTCCAGACTGTATTTTGCACAATTCTGCCTGAATCATCTCGTATGCCACAGACATAGTCAATAGTGTGAGTTGCAGCATTGCTTCATCCAGATGGACACACAAGGAGCAAAGAAAAGACTGTATGGGAAATGGCATTTAGTTTGCCATTTTGCGTTGATCACTTGTTTCTTGGATACAGTCCGGGGACAGATTCGATACTCCATCCCTGAGGAACTGGAGCATGGAGCTTTTGTTGGCAACATCGCAGAGGATTTAGGCTTGGATTTGGACAAGCTCTCTGCGCGCAGATTCCGGATAGTCTCGGGTGCCAAGAAGCAGTATGTGGAGGTCAATTTGGAAAATGGAGTTGTATTTGTCAATGAAAGAATAGACCGCGAAGAACTATGCGAGCAGAGTTTGTCGTGTTCTTTCCACTTGCAAGTGGTCATAGAAAACCCTCTGGAGCTGTACAGGGTAGAGATGGAGATTTTGGACGTGAACGATAACTCTCCCAGTTTCCCGTGGACCGAGTTTAATCTGGACATATCGGAGTCCGCTGCGCCAGGATCCCGTTTCCCACTTGAGAGCGCACAGGACTTAGACGTCGGATCCAACTCGCTCCGCACATATTTGCTGAGTGTAAACGAGCATTTCCTTTTAGATATACAGACGCGCAGTGATGGCAGCAAATTTGCAGAACTCGTCCTACAAAGCCCACTGGACAGAGAACAACAAAGTGCGCATCAAATGGTCCTAACGGCGGTGGATGGAGGCGCGCCGGAGAGATCCGGCACTGCGCAAATTGACATCACCGTTTTGGATGCAAACGATAACGCGCCTGTATTTGATCAGTCCTTTTACAGAGTGAGGCTGGCTGAAAATGCACCAAAAGGCACCGTGGTCATAAAACTCAACGCGTCCGATTTAGATGAGGGTCCCAATGCTGACATCACCTACTCTTTCAGTGGCCACGCTCCCATCAAAGTGCGCCAGCTTTTCAGCGTAGACTCGCGCACGGGGGAAATCAAAGTGAAAGGAGTGATAGATTATGAAAAAGCAAGAATGCACGAAATTTATGTTCAGGCTAAAGATAAAGGCCCCTCCGCTGTAGCAGTGCACTGTAAAGTGCTGGTGAACGTTTTGGATAAAAATGACAACCTCCCGGAAGTGATCTTGACATCTGTGTCCACACCTGTGCAAGAGGACGCACCCCCGGGGACGGTGATAGCTGTCATCAGCGTGATGGATAAAGACTCAGGTGAAAACGGGAATGTAGACTGTGAGATTCCCCATCACGTGCCATTTCAGCTCCACTCCTCCTTTAAGAACTATTATACATTAGTAACTAGTGATTTTCTGGACAGAGAGGCGGTGGCTGAGTACAACATCACACTTACCGCGCGAGATATGGGCTCCCCACCTTTATTCACCAGGAAAACTATTCTGGTCCAAGTGTCTGATGTGAATGATAACGCGCCTCACTTCAAACAGCCGTCCTATACTGTGTATTTGACTGAGAATAATGCTCCGGGTGCATCCATATGCTCAGTGACTGCACTGGATCCAGACTCTGGCCAAAATGCATATCTCTCATATTCTATCCTGGAGGGTGACATACAGGGAATGCCTGTGTCAACATATGTATCCATAAACTCTGACAACGGGAACATTTACGCGCTGCGATCTTTTGACCACGAACAACTTAAAAACTTTCAGATAACAGTTCAAGCTCAAGACGCCGGGTTCCCGCCTCTAAACAACAACGTGTCAGTCAACATCTTTATTTTGGACCAAAACGATAATGCACCTGTGATTGTTTCCCCAGTTGCGCAAAATGGCTCTGCACCCACGGGAGCAGTGCCCAGGTCAGTTGACGCAGGTTACCTTGTCGCCAAAATCAGCGCAGTGGACGCAGACGCAGGTCAAAACTCGCGTCTTTTTTACCAGATGCTCCAAGCAACAGACCCGAGCTTGTTCACCATTGCTCTGTACACAGGCGAAATAAGGACACTACGCCAGTTGGTGGAGGAAGACGCTGCGAGGCACAGATTGGTCATACTTGTGAAGGACAATGGTCAGCCGCCCCTCTCGGCCACTGTTTCCATCATTCTGTCAGTGGTTGACAGCCTGCCAGATTTGCAGCCCGATTTGGGTGACCTGTCACTAAGCCCGCATCACAGCTCCAACTTCACCCTGTACTTAATCGTGTCTCTGGGCGCAATCTCCTTCACATTTCTTGTGGCTATCATCGTCCTGGTTGCAGTGCGGAGACTGAAGGGCAGAGCGTCCAGCAGAGAGTCCAACTTCCCCTCCATCACAGGCAGCTGCTGCTGCTGCTCTAACTCAGAAACCTCCACTCCCACAGAGGTGTTCAAAAAGTCCAATTTAAATATTCGGATGTCCACAGGTGCGTCCGGCTGCGCAGAGGCAAACAGCAACGGCACTCTTCCTCAAGTCTACTGCTATAAAATGTGTCTGACACCGGAGTCGTCAAAAAGTGACTTCATGTTCCTCAAGCCTTGCAGCCCAGTGATGTCGGTTCAACAGAATAACGCCAAGAGCACAGATTACCTCACTTCTGGCTGGAGCGCACTGGACCGTAATGAACTGTTCAACAACAGAGCAGTAACCCCTAACGAGGTAATATACTGATATATAGCGAAGCATGGACATTTACATAACAGAGGAGTTGTTTCTCTTATCTTCTACTATCTAATAATTACACTTATCCCAAAATGATATCCACTAAATCATCCTGCTGTCTCACTTCAATTAGAAATGGCAGAAAGGTTGAGTCAGTGGCAAATGTCACAATGAATTCTACACACCAGGGGGTGCTCTAAAGCGATGTATCTACGTTTTTCTTTTTAAATTAATTGATATTTTAAAAACAGTTATGTTGGGGATGTTAAACTGTAAAAGGCTATTGAATCAGTGAATAATAATTAGATGAACATCTTATGTATGATATTACAACAACCAAAATGTGTTATCCATAGGATAAAAACAAAACATGTATTATTTGCAGTTTTATGTAAGACATCCATTGGAAAGAATAGCCTCAGACAACATACTCTGCAGTCTGGGAAAATTACCACAGTGTGAAAAGGTGTGTGACACGCATAAAATGTGTTACAGAGGGTAAAAGAGATGTACATTTTTATCACAGCCTGGACTTCTGCTGTGTGTGTGCGCGACTCAACAGCATCAGTATGACCATCAATATTAAACCTCACATCAAGCAGATTAGTTACTAACTAAATTTAGCATCAGTATTTAGCATTTAGCTGCATCAGAGAGCCTTTTATTTAATTTGTTAATGTAATAAATGTATAAGACAATGGAGTCCAATTTGTTTTAATAGTCTGGTTTCAAACATTATTAAAAGGTATTCGTCTCAAGTTTTCCAGCTGTTTAACTAAAACATGACTTTCCTTCTATGAACCTTAATACCCATTTTTTCCCAAAGACTATATTTAAGGAAAGGAAAAATAAGGACCAAATACCACAACATTTGTTCTATTTAGTCTAACGTCTTGAAACCTGGGTATGGGCATACTTTGAGAAAGCATCTAAAAGCACAACATAGACATTTTTAGATTGCATGAATAAGTCAGGATTTTTGAAAAATTTGAAGAAAAGGTTGTGTTCATCAAATGTCTTTTTTATGAAAAACATTTACTATCGGCATTTGTATGCATATCTTTGATATTCAAATAGTTATGAGCTCAGATACCAAACACTTTGTAGATTCTGAGATACAGCCGTTTTCTTATCATACTATATTTAGTCTTTTCCTCCAAAACATTATTTTCTTTATAGAAAAAAAAAAGACTTAATATAGTATGATTCAGACAAATAGTTTGACCGATTTTGAAAATGTCTTAAGATTTGTGCTTAGGCAAGCCCAGAGAACACTTTAGCAGAGGCCAACTGTTGTCTGTGGGAAAACAGATAAAGAAACATGTCAGTCACACTGACTTTGTTCATGCCTTGCCATTATATATACATGACTGCATCTAGACATAAATGCAGTGCAATAGTTCTAATTGAGCTGGTCACTAATATTGTTTTTATGTTTTAGCAGCTTAAGTATTCAAACAACGACTGGACCTTGACCAAAAACCAACGCAACTCAGCATACAAGAGGTGAATGCATTAGTTGAGCCAGTTACGATACACGCACATGTACACACATACATGCACACGCCTAAACTTATACTTGTGCTGTCTCCTTATCTCCTCAGGTATAGTTCAGCAAATATGGAGGGAACTCTAACTCGTCAACAAAGATATGATGCCCATGGGTTTTCCTGCTCTGTGGCACCACAGTACTGGACCTGGGGGAGCCATATGAATGGTAGGTGGAAATTGTGCAATTCGGGCTCATTATTATTCACATGAAAGAGGGTGCTGGGGGTGGGGGGATCTCCCTATGTCTATGCTTCAGGATTTATTCAGAAATATAAAATGTTTAACTGAATAGATAATACCAGCCGCTAAAACTGGAGAGGATTTAAATGCATCAACTTGAGGATTACTTTAAAGAAGGGTTTTTCTTCTACTTTTTTGTGAAAAAGCTGAATATAAGAAGATGCCTTTTTAAAACCACCTTATTCAAATCAAGTACACTGTATGTAAATAGGGGCTCTTTGCAGAAATAATCTCCCAATACAAACTGTAATTTATGCGCATTTTTACAGACTGCAAGATATCTCTTCAAGAGGGAACACTTCCTCACAACTCATGGACTCCAAAGTACACTCAACCTCATTCTGAACCACCAGACTACCAGCACAATGTGTACATACCTGGCACCACGTCTGACTACAGCACTCTGAAGTTGGCACCCAGAGGAGAACTGGATGTGTACAACACTTTCTCTACTTTTGGAAAGAAAAAGAGATTTATCTCAAACTATGAACAATCTTTTGACACCGATGACAGCCTCATAGTGAGTAATGACATCTTCAAATGATACACCAACTATACTGTATATGCTGTGCGTGATATATATATATATATATATATATATATATATATATATATATATATGTATATGTATATGCCATTAACTAGTTCCATAATAATAACTATAAATAGCTATTGCTCTGGGAGACTATGTTTCTCTTTTTTCCAGTGGAATTTAATACCACAAGTATATTTTTATTTTTGTAAATACTGAACTTATGTATAAATAAAGTATATTTTGAGTCAAGGTGGAATCAAGTGAGGACTTTACCATCTTGAGGTTCCATCAAAAAAACAGCTTACAGTCAACTACACAAGGGTTGTCCATGTACCACTCACTTGTATATAGACGACACACCTTTGTGTCTTAAAGGGACCAAGCTCTGTGTCAAGTTGTGAACCGACTAACTGAGAAACTTTATAGCCTTTAAAGTCCAGGTTTCTATCTAAAGCTATCAAATTTAAGATGTGCTTTATTGTTTAAATACATAACTGGTATACTCAACAACAATCTTTGTGGTCATGATTTTTCACAAATGCTGTAAATTTTGGTGAGGTAATGAAGCTGTGCTACAGTTACAGTTAGTGACGGGTTATTTGAGTGTGAATGCAGTCCAGGAACAATGCACAAGTAATGCAATGTATTAATACGGTAGCACTTTCTAATAAGCCCGTGTCTATAATACGTTATAATCTGTTTTATAGCACTGTATGATTATTGTTATAGGCATTTCTAAATATCCATCGTGCTGGTAACTCTTTATAATAACCATGATTAATAAATAGTAATAAATCATTATTATGCTAAAATCATTAGTTTGTGTTACATTAAGTAATGTCTTTATAAATAATATATTGTATCATAGCTGATAAGAGATGATAACTATTACATTCTGATTAGATTAGTACACTGTTTAGTTTATTTGTTCACTCATTATTACATTTGATATACTATATAAAGTATTTATTAATTATTAACAAATAAATTGTAAACCATCTATAAACATAACGATAGATGGACCAGAAACCAGAAATGTAACCACTGACAAAGTATTAACTATCTATCAAAATACAGTTTGTACAGACATCATCAGTTGCAACTATATAATACCAAACCAAATAATGGAGGGCTATTATATAGTATAACAGGAACATTTGTATTAACTATAGTTTGATTAGCTGTTAATTTAACATATATCAATGATGGCTGTTATAAAGTGTTAACTAAGCTTGTAATGTATTGTATCTGCTTATACCTCAGGAATGTCATCACTTCACTTAAAGCAAACAGTGACCACTTAGAGTGGTATTCTTACATTTAAATATATATAATGTATTGCAACTCTGTGAATAATAATACTCTATATTCCTTGCAAAATAAATGACAGTGAGTGACAATTATGAGGTATTATGAGTAAGAAATTATATAACTGCTTTATAATGTGTTAGGATTATTGTTATGAAGCAATATGAATATGTATGAGTGCTTGTGACTAGTACTATCCAGTGCTATGAGCAGATTATAATTCATTATAAGTATGTTTATAATGCAATATTGACAAGGGCGTCATAGAAAGTGTTACCGGCCATACAACAGGCCGAATGGCCAATGCATGTTATTTCAGAAATATGAAATTGAAATGTTTAGTGTCACCATGCAACATGTCCATCAACCAGGGGTTATTGAGGGATTGTGTTACAAGGAAAAGCATTGCAGCTGAGATTTTTTACTCATTGGGCCTGTGCAGTAAATCGTTACATTGACACATCACATCAGCAGTTGACACTCAGAAGGGCACAGGTGTGATGTTTCTGCAAATAACACACTCCTCTTGGTCCACTCCGATTGTTTGATCACAAGCAACTGCTTTTCAGTTGCTGGTTATATGTATTCCAGATTTGTATTTATCATTAAGTGTGATATGTGTATCTACAGATGATTACACATTAATGCTTAGTAGGACTAATCTCTGTATTTAGTCCTGAAGGTGAAGGTGAAGGCCCAGGCTCAGTCAGGAGGATCCTCTCTATACGACATGAACACCAGCATATATGAAGTCTATGGAAGAAGAAGCTTCTGTCAAATGTTTTCTCTTGACATCCTGGCCAGTAAACCCAGGGTTCCAACTATTACTCTGGAGATAACTGAGATAACTGAGCTACTGCATACCAATGGGTTAATCTTGGGCTTGGGCCTTAGCTGAACTGCTTCATGTTGAAAAAGCTGTGTGCCAAGGGCCAGTTTCAGATTATTATAAAATATCTGAAGTAAGGCCACAATTATAATATACATAGTGAAGGACAATGTATGATTTATATAATAGTAATCAAATATTTGTTTGTTTGCTATGCAATACACCAATGTCCAAAATGATCCTGAACAAATGTAATCATAATCATAACTAAAATGAACAAATTGCATTTATTCTCATAACAGGTTCTACTATAACGTGTACTGCAGTTCTACGTGCGATTTGTCCCAGTGTTTATTATTGTTATTAATTCATTAAATTACGTCTTTATTCTCGTAACGTCACTATTTTTATTTATTTTTGATATTAGGATTATATTCCTGAAATCTCAGAGAACACAGATGTGTGAAAAGTTTTGAACATGAGCAGAAGTTTTCCTGAAACACACATGCACTATTAAAGTCCAGGGGTTTTTGACAGGAATCAGTGCCACAAGCATATTTAAAAATGTTAACTTCCCAAAACAAAAGAAACAAAGAGGAGAGAAGAGTACCGGTAAATCATGCCAATCATGTGTGCTGACTCAGCAGAACATTAAATGAGAAAACTTGATCTACAGGATAATAAATATTTGAAAGCGATACAGAATGCCTGAGAGCCTTCCTACATTATATTCCATTGCATTGCCTGAATTTTGTATTGTCCCTTACAGAAATAAAGATATTTCCACCATAAAAAGTGCATATAAATTCAACAGAATGCAAGAAATGAAGTGTTTCAGCTTTGAAACAAAACCTACATCCTTGCTCTCAAGATCTTGTCAGAAGGATAAAACCTTTTGGGGAAATAAATAATATATGTCCCCGCCAAGTAGAGGCTACTAAGAATTTAAAAATACAAATCCACATAAACCCACAACTATATCCTGCCAATAATTACACATATTCAAGCCAAAATGAATGTCTGAATGTATCACAAAAACAGCCAGGCTTAGCAGTCATAATATGTCCCATGTGCAATAATCAGAAACATAGCATATGTCTAGTTTTGTTGCCATATAAAATCTATTCAGAGCCCAAACTATGTTGCTTTTATTATCTCTCCCAACAACCCTTAGCTTCTCCAACTCTGGCTGAGCAGAAGTGTTTACCATTTATTCTCCACTAGAGGGTGCCTTTACCTCACGCATACCTCTTTTTGTATGGTCATATGCACAAAAGCTACAGGGTAGTTGTTGGCAATGGAAATCTTAAGTCCTAGGCTCCTCCAACAATGCAACATACAGTGTACTTAAGACATAAATGAAATAAAGTAATGAAATAGTGCAAGAGACATGATGGTGCAAGTAAAATGGAGGAATAAGTATAATATATACGTATAGACTGTGACATTTTATTGCCATTTTAGTCTTAAATAATATTTCTCCTATATTACCCTTCATCTGATAAATGAGTGTGCATGCATTTTCTTTTTTTTAAATACACAAAATTAATTTAAATATATTTGCAAATAAGGATCGGAATATGACTTGTTTATCATTTAACATGCCGAAACTGCTATATACACTTATGGTATGCACAGTAAATTCAAGACCAAATTAAATTGCTATTTGCATGCCTCATGTTTGCCAGGAGCTATAAGTTATGCTCTTCACACTGTTGGCAGGAGGCATTGCTTATATAAACAGTATGTAACACCTCGTATGGCCGTGACTCCTATATCCTTTGTTTAATTAGCAACTGGGTGAGAATGGCCCCCGGAAATATAAGCTTATTACCGTGAAAGAGAAAAAAAATAACATTATATGACATGGACATTAACAGACAATAAAACATAATGATAGGCCTACAAATAAAATAAAATAAGCAGAGAACAACAAAGCAATAAATATAAAACAACATTTTAAAAATACATGAACAAGCAGGGTTCTCACACTCAAACAAAACAAAACACAATCCCTCCTCTAAACATTATCTGCACAAAACAAACAAGAAATAAAATGATGTATTTCTGGATGATTTTTTTGATATGCTCATTGCTAATTCTGCCTCATGTTACATGTTTTACATGTGAACATTAAGATGCTTTCGGGGTCTTAATGGGTGTCTGCTGTTGTTAAGTCTGTCTGTACTGTATGTCTATTTCTCCTCAATTTGTTATTGTTGATTTAAAACTAGCAGTAGATATGGAGTGTCTATTTCAATAAACATATTTGCCTTGCTGCTATATGTGAACCATGTGCAATGGGCCACTGGGTCATTCTTCAACAAGGAAAACCTTCAAACTGGAGATTAACCTCTGACAAATGTGTCAAATCAATATGACGGGCTTGTATATTTATTCCATGTAATGTTTAAAGTGAGACACGCACATGCATTTTTCATGCACTGGTCAATTTTTAGAGTTTGCACTGTTTGCGTCCATAACGTGTCTTCTTTCAGATTTAGATGTTTATTTAACTAACTATTTGTGTCTATTTCTCCTAAATTCATTAAAAGTTAGCTTTAGATTATGGCTCATTTGCATATTTCAACAAAACATTTCAGAAAACTTGTAATATAAAACATAATTCTCTAAAGGAAAGTAATCAACTGAGTTAGTTTCATGGTGATATCTGTTGGTTAAATATGTTTTACCTTATTCATCTGTAGTGTCTTGCAAAATGTATGTAATTTTGCAAGACATATCTTTAAAGGCTGTTTTCTCAAAATTAGATTTGTCTCACACTCTGAGCCAGAAATCTTCACTTCAGTAGTACTTACATACACCAAACTTTCCAGTTTCATTCTTATCTATATTCTGAAGGTTTTTACAGAGGGGTTTGTTCATATATCATCCATAGCCTGATTTATAGAACATGGTATTACTAAAAACATGGCAAAGAAAATGTATCATTTGCATACATAAAATCGCAGAAAACCTACATACCTAAAATACAATTTATTTTAAATTCACCTTTTTAACCAGTGTCTCACCCTTAGGTTACTGTATTTCATCTATAGTCTACCTTTGTAGTTTTTACATCACTTTAATTTGTCGTTAGCCCACTGAGACAATTTTGTTTAAACCAATTCAGATCTTTTGCCTGAAATTATGTCAAAACATTTATTTTGTATTGGAAAAACGTTTTATTTGGGCTAAAAATGATGTGGTTCTAAAATCTAATAAAATATACCACTGAAATATTATACAGTTAGTGCAACAAAGATATTTTCTTTTGAATAGAGACATGAAACAGAGACAAAGTGGACATTGCAAATAGCTTAATTCAGTTTTTTTTTTAATCCTTTAAGTGCATTAAAGTAACAGATATTGCTGTGTATGATAGTGATGGGTGAAGTCCAGATCCTCCTGTAATTCTTTAAATGTTCACCAGATGGAGCTAAAGGAGAGGAATACTGAGGACCAGCCTCATCTCACTGCACATCACAGCAATATAGTGTCAGTTTACAATGCCTTTAGTTTGGGAAACCAGACATATTAAAATATAGCAGCAAGCACAAATAATAACAAGGAGTCAAGGTCACATGGGTTACTGCACAAGCCATGCTGAATGGTCAATATGCCCAATGCAAAGCTTTACTGTAGGTCTCTTTAAAAGAAAAATGTAATACAAATACTCATCATTGCTGAGGATACATTTTGGTGCATTTTCAAAAAGTTAGAAATTATTAATTATTATTTGATTGTTTTAATGACGTTAGACTGAGTGAGGACAGGCCTGCAAGACGAAGGTGAGAGATACAAACACAGCTTGAAGTGTATATTACATGTCTTAAAATATTTTGATAAAGACCATAGTTCAAATTCTAAATGTAATACAAAGTGATAGTATTATTATTTTGCTAACTATTAGTTATATCATCATCAGCCATATAGCAAGAGCTTCATGCATGTTATTATAGCATCATAATACTGGCAGTGAAGGGACAGAGAAATATATGACACAACATATCCACAAAAATGTTTCCCTATTATCCCCATATAGTAATGTTTCATTGTAATCTTCTGGAAATACTAATTTGTTCATTCCCAGAATTTTCACAGAAGTGAAAACTTAATTTTTTTTTCTCTCTCCACAATCGTCTGGACAATGTTCACTGAAGGTCTTCTAAATATGATTAAATAAATAAAAAGAAAATTAAATGGATTCAAATTAAATAAATGAATAGATGAACATGTGAGATAAATTAAAACTGTCCATGGAACTTTATGGAAATCTGAACTTTGTCCTTAACATTTGTATGTGTGCTACCCTTTTCCATGTAGGTATTGAACTTTGGAACTTTATGAACTTAGGTTTAGAACCACAAACAAATACTGGGAAGGTGACTCCTCTCAAAAAGGTTGCTGTACTACAGGGCAGCCAGGGGCAGCTTGGGTCCTCTTAAATATACATGATGTCCCCTGAAAACATGATTTGTGAAATTTTGGGTTATTTTTGTCATACATTTCTATTTTTACTTATCTTCATCATCATGGAATATGCTTAGAGTTAGAACATTATTAATGCATGATTCATGCATGAAGGTGAACTATTACTAAATCACTTAGAAATAGAGATAGCAGCATGCATGCTATCACCATCGAAGTGTGGGGATATACTATCAAAAATTGCGACTATTAATTTCTCTGTTTTGTTGTAGTCATATACATCTATACAGATGTATATTTAAAAAAAAAGGAAGGGGCATGCCTGAGAGCCTTACTGCATTATATTCCATTATATCTTTATATTTTTAATTGTTAACTGTTGCATAGATGTTGTGTTTCTCTTTACATTAATAAAGAAATGTCCACTACTAATTGGTCCCCCAGGTTTATAATTTAAAAACAATCTGCAATAAAATCATTTGTAAAAATTAGGGATATTTTCCTCAACTTCAGAAAAAAAGGATGAGACACAACTATCAGTTGTAAAATTATGAAATAAATTCTACTTGATGATCCCATCAAATCCATCAACTGTTTTCTTTATACTGGGTGGTGATGGCCTAGTAGTACGGCTTTCAAATACAACATCAGATGGTTGTGAGTTCAATACCAGGGCTGTCACCACTGTGCCCCTGAGCAAGGTATTTAACCCTGAGTTGCTCCAGGGGGACTGTCCCTGTAGTTAGTTCACTGTCCGTTGCTCTGGATAAGAGCCTCTGCTAAATTATCTGTAATTTATATTTTAAGTTAAGATTAAATGCAAGGTATTGCACAACTTGTTGGGGAAAAAATATGCTGTTCATTTTTGGAAATTCAGGCATTTTATCATACCTACCATATATCCACCCCTTAATCTCAGTGAGCCCCCCCACAGCAGCCTACACAGATGCTGCCTACGCCCCTGCAGAACATAGCTGTGAGAGCTCAGCTCCTCCAGCGATACTGTACCCTGCATGGCCTGCTGCAGCTGCAGCTACAGCTACAACTAGTGGAGGCAAGAATGACACCTGCGCTCCCCTGCATCAAGACAAGCTGATCGTAAGGACGGATCTGTTTTATTTCTAGATTCAACAAAATGCATACAATGATGGCGCATGTCATTCCACCTTTACGGACACGTTTTATCGCGGCGGTTTTCACATTCATTGCGCTATGGGGATGTGCGCTTTCCATCACTCGGTACTCTATTCCAGAGGAGATGGAAGAGGGGTCTTTTGTTGCCAACCTGGCCACAGATTTGGGTTTGGATGTTCGCAGTTTGGTGCAGCGTAGCGCAAAACTCGATGTCATTCACAGCAAAAATTACCTTGACATCAACAAAGAAACGGGGGAGCTGCTAATCCGCGAGAAGATAGACCGGGAGAGCATATGCATGACTAAAACAACCTCGTGCTTTCTGAAAATGGATGTCATACTTGAGAACCCTATTCGTATTTTTAACATCGAGTTAGAAATAATGGACATCAACGACAACGCGCCTGTGTTCCGCAGGAGGACAATGCACTTGGACATATCGGAGGCAACCCCTCCCGGTGAGAGATTTTCATTGACAAACGCTGTGGATGCGGACGTGGGGGCGAACTCAATCAAAACCTACTATCTCAGCGAAAGCAAGTACTTCAACATCGACATACAAACTGGCAGCGATGGCTCCAAATATGTCGATTTAGTGCTGAACGGTCATTTGGACCGGGAGGAGCATGCGGTTCATAATTTGATTTTAACCGCTGTGGATGGAGGGGTGCCTCCCCGCTCAGGCACAGCCAGCATCGTTATTAACGTCCTGGATATCAATGACAACGCCCCCCTGTTCAGTCAGCCGGTATTTTCATTGAATGTGTCAGAGAACTCAGCTGCAGGGACAGTGGTCATGACCTTAAACGCAACAGACTTGGATGAAGGCACAAACGCTCAGTTAATATACTCATATACACTGTACACCTCAGAGAAGACTCAAGAGCTCTTCTCACTTGATCCAAACTCGGGCGAGATCAAGGTGAAAGGGGTGATTGACTATGAGGAGAGTCAGAGTTTTGAGATGCACATACAGGCTCAGGATGGTGGGGCAAACCCAAAGTCAGGGCACTGTAAAGTCACGGTGTTCGTGACAGATCTGAACGATAACTACCCTGAGGTGACCATCAAGTCTGTGAAAAGTGCACTGACCGAGGATGTCTCTGTAGGGACTCTGATTGCGGTGGTCAGTGTTAGTGACAGGGACTCTGGGGACAATGGGAAAGTGGAGCTCACTTTGAATGGGCAAGAGTATTTACCATTCCTCCTGAACAAATCCTCAGACGGTTACTTTGAGCTGCTGGTTTCAAAGCCACTTGACAGAGAGATAATAAGCAAATATGACATCACGCTGAGGGTGACGGACAAAGGCTCGCCGCCCTTATCTGAGAATGAAACTATCACCTTAGAGATTCTGGACGTCAACGACAATGCTCCTGCGTTCTCCCAATCCTTCTACACGATCCACGTTGTGGAGAACAATCAACCAGGGGCGCTATTGACATCTCTTAGCGCATTTGACCCAGATCTCAATGAGAACCAGTACTTGGTTTATTTCATAATGGAGAAGGTGATTGTTAACACGTCTATGTCAATGCTGTTCTCCATCAACCCAGAGAACGGAGATCTTTATGCCCTGAAGACCTTCGACTATGAGCGAGAGAGGGAATTCCTTTTCCACATCGAGGCTAGGGACTCTGGTGTTCCCCCGCTGAGCAGCAATGTGACAGTTCATATCATCATTCTGGACCAAAATGACAACACGCCTCTCATAGTGTCGCCTTGGCGGGCGCAGGGTTCTGTCGTAGAGGAGGTGATACCGAGGTCTACGGATAAGGGGCACTTGATCACCAAAGTGATCGCCATTGATGCCGATTCTGAGCAGAACGCTAGGGTCACGTATCAGCTCCTGCAGATCAGTGACACGACCCTCTTCAGCCTGGACCAGTACAACGGTGAAATCCGGACAACGAGAATGTTCAGTTACAGAGACCCAAGGCAACAGCGGCTGGTGATTGTCGCCAAAGACAACGGCGATCCTGCTCTCTCCGCCACCGTCACCATCAAGATATCGACAGTGGAACACGTCATGTCCTTTTCAGAGACCACAGAGTTGCCACTAGAGTATGACTTCTTCACAGACCTAAACCTCTACTTAGTAATCGGTTTAGGGGCGGTGTCATTTCTGCTACTGATAACCATCTTGGTTATTATTGTGCTGAAGTGTCAAAAGCCAAAGCCGAAGGCTATGAAGATGCCCCCACCCAACAGGAACAGTGTGATCAGCAGAAACAGCATGATCAGCCAGAGAAGCTCCACCATCGCAGATTCAACCTTGATCTCCAGCGATGCCTACTGGTACAGTTTGTTCCTCGCAGAGACCAGGAAGGGCCAAGTGGTCGTGAGACAGCCGATAATTCCCAAAGGAGCTGGGTATTTTGTGTCCAGTATACCCAGGAGCATAGGGCCAAGTGAGACCACAGACTCCAGAGCATCCACACTGGAGGTATGTATATAGTATATGAAATAGTAGCTTGGTGCTTCCAGAAAACACAGAGGGAAACAGAGTAAGTGTTAATGAGACAACTAATTGATAAGTCCTCATGCTTTTTTTTACCCTGGGAGGTCAGAAAATGTCATTGAATTTACTGTGGATGCAAGTTGGATGCAAACTTTAGCAGGTTCAAAGAAGTGCCTTTACTACTGTATGATTCCTACAGTACCATCATTGTGTACTTATAAATGCATTTGCAATAGGTCACAAGCAAAGTTAGAAAGTCAATTTTCTTAGCTTCAAGTATCAATCTTTTATGATGTTGTCTTGTTATTTTATCTCATACAAACGTTATTAGTAATTAAAAAATAGAGACACTTTGGGGCAATTACCGACAAACAGATTATCTTCAAGTCGAAGGGGTTTGGTAGATACCAGATGGGACGGACAGTAACTAAGTATATTTATTCTAGTGCTGAGGCATTTTTGAGGTATTTGAACTTGAGTATTTCCATTTTCTGCTTTTTTATTTCTTCTACTGTAATAATACAAAATATAATCAACAAATAATGTATCATGTATTATTGTAGGTTAAGAAAAAACTTTAGTTATAAACTTGTTGAAATTCACAAGCTATTAAGCAGTAGAAATAGTAAAAATAGTACTCCTCCTTCACCAGCTGCTACATTAAAGTGATGAATACATTAATGCCTCAATAATGATAATCCAATAATATAGTATATTTATTATTCTTAAATGTGCCATTGTGCAGAATGAGTACTTTACATTTTGTACTGCCGTTTTGTACTTTTTCTTGAGTGAAATTTTGAATGCAGGATGTTTATTTGTAACAAAGTATTTCAACACTGTGGTATTACTACTTTTACTGAAGTAAAATATATGAGCATCCATGATTGTATACCACATTGTGCACAGTTTTAAGGGGTGGATTCTACACAAGAACACAAGCTACGTTGTTAAACCAGAGGTTCTCAACCTTTTTTGGCTTGTGACCCGTTACAAAAAAGATGTGTATGAGTTGTAACATCTTCCTTTTAAACAGCTCAGATGGGTTTTTTCAAATAACAGTTTGAGGCTTGAAAAGGTAAAATTATCTTGTGATTTATGTTGTGACCCTCTGAGGTAAAGCTCATAATATACAGTCTATGATATAAAGTTGTTCAAACTAGCTCCACCGCTAAAACATTACAATGCTACTGCACGTAATGCATCAGTGTTAAGAAATAAATAATGTCATATACAGTATAATAGTTTTAGTTCCAGTGCCCATGCTTTCTGCAGGACAAGTCACTTTATTGATACTTGTAAGTACATTTAGCTGCTATTATACTATTATATTATTATTATTAACTATTAATACTATTATACTATAATTTTACCATACTTTTCACTTACACGTATATTGAAGTGCAACAGCAATGACAGAAAAATCAAAAGTGGTGGAAGAAGTACTCTACTAGATCTGTTACTTAAGTAAAGTAATAATACCACAATGTAGAAGTACTTTCTTACAAGTAAATGTCCTGCATTCAAATGTTTACTTAAGTAAAAGTATAAAAAGTATTAGCATCCAAATATACTTAAAGTACACAAAAAGTGAAAGTACTCATTATGCAGAATGGCCCATTTCAGAATAATGTATATTATATTATGTGAATAGAATTATTGATGCATTAATGTGTTCTTCACTTTAATGTTGCAACTGGTAAAAATGCATCTGATTCTAATGACTTTATGTTTTATATTAATGTATCTATTGCTGGGTTGCTTGATAATTTCCTGGGGATCAATACATTGTTATTGGAATAGAAGTAGAATAATATAGACATTTTTTTGTTGTTTATATTTTCTATTATTAATCCTAATCTGGAAAGTTATCAAGTTATTGTGGAGTAAAAAGTACAATATTTCCCTCTGAGAGGTTTAAAGTAGCTGAAAATAGAAATACTAAAAGAAAGCAAAGTAAGAACCTCAAAAATCTACTTAAATACAGCATCTGAGTAAATTCCACCACTGAAAATGATATTATTATATTATTATGTATTTTGTGTTAGGAGTACACACTGATATCACTCTGATGGCAATGAAAGTGTTTAGTTTTTTTCTTGTAGTCTAAGTACGATATACATTGAATATGATGCAAATGATAGCAAGGGAGAGAAAAAGTGTCATTGAGGTTGATCGTGTAAAAATACTGTCGCCCTGACATTATATTGCACTGATGTATTGATATATTTATAATGGACTGTAATGTACCTATTTCCAAAGGCAACAGAAAAAAAAATCAGTGAAATAAGTTACAACTAAGAATACAGTCACAATGATGCTCATCATCAGTGTATTTCTGGCGCAAACTGTCTGCACCTCCATTGCATAATTAGGCCAAACAAATACGCCCCCAAACGGAATAATGTGCCACTGTTCGATGTTTTATGTAGGTCATTTATTGCAGATGCATAACACACAATCAGAGCATAAATAGTGGGTGAACAAAAAAAAAGAGGGGGTGACGTGTTACTTCAAAGAAGCCCAGACATGTTCTCTTCAAGGACAAGAGATATCGCTGATCTGAGACGCGTCACGCTGGGGGTCTGTAGTCTTCAGCAGCGCTCCTGCGCACAGTAGACTGTAAGCAATGTAGAATCGCTGAAACAGATCCAGCTGTTGTTTGCTTTTGTACAGCTGGACCTGCAGACTAAAGTGAAACAAGTGAACTACCGAAAGATTAAACGACATGAATATGCATGAATGCACAGGTGCATGTGGAGAGAGAGAGAGAGAGATTTGTGAATGATATGTACTAAGTGTAACACGTAGCACTGAACTTGTCTTTTTTTTCTGTTCTTAAGTACTCAAAATGAAAGGAAGTCCATTCTACAACTGGAGGTATGCTGGTTGCTAACTACATTCTGTAGAGCCACTATAATTATGTAGACATTTTCTATTTTTCTATTTGGTATACATTCTTGGTTTGGCTGAAAAAAAAACTGTCACAGTTTCCAATGTGGTGTAATCTTTTGGTCAACATATTTCCCTGATATAGGGCAGAATCGAATATTTTCCATTTGTCCGCGGTCAAACTGTGTCTCTCACAAATACAACACTCTGCTCCAGTGCAATGCTATTGTGAGCAGCACAATTTATATTGGCCAGTCTCTCAAGTGTGAAAAACCTACACATCTTACTGAGAGCAGAGATTAGAATAAAATTGGCTGCTGGTCAGACCTGTGTTGTGAACATCTGGCTAGCTTGGCAGAGAGCAAAGTGATGGCGTGGATAGAAAAAAAACAGATCAGCGAACGATTTGTCACAAATAGATTTCTCAGCATGTAACATACCTGAGAGCACAGTCTATATCAAATATCTCCACAGCTCTGTTTGGGTAAATTTATGAGCCTATCCAATTTTATTCTCCTCTATAGTTGAAATAATGGCCCACCAAATACCAAAATAGCCCATTGTGATGCCTGCTTGTGCATGCTTTAATTACTCCCTTTGCTTCCCTATTTGGCTTTGTCATATTTTATTTTAGCCGTAAATGTTAGTCTGACTTCTATGGGTGATTTGGTGAAAATTCTGAATCCTCAACAACCGATTTGAAAGAAAAAAGTATCAAAAGATTGATTAATCCCTGAACTGAAATGTCAACGATGGTGGCAGTAACCAGTCACGATCCACTGTTGCATGAGTGAGGACTTTCTATAAGTTCATGTCGAGGTTGACTTTCTATGTTGGCTTATTTTATGTTCTGTCTTTCAGCAGGAACCCAGAAGAGAACTGCCATGATATAATCAGTCTCTGGCTGAAATTCTTCCCCGTGACTCACAGAGAAGATGTACAACTACAGTCCTCCATCTCAGTCCCTCGGTTCCAACTTCTCTCTAGCTTCTCCAATCCCCACCATACAAGCATCAACCACAAACCACCTCAGCTTTCTACCTTCTTTTCTCTTTTAAGCATGGATCTGCATGATTCTACAACAAAATAATTTGGACATAGAATTGAAATAATTAACGGCAGGATATTTGGACATTTTCTAGAGTTGCCTCATGTAGTAAATCATTCCTTCCTTAACGCTTTGAAACTCCTCCTCAGTGGACAAATTTGCCTTCTCTCCAGGGTTTTACGCTGTGTGCTGTAGTTCTAGAAACCATCAGTGGCTCAACATGTTCGCAAGTCGTCGTCATGCAACCTTTTTTATATTAAGAGTTCAAAACACGCCTATTCACAAAGACACATGAATCAGGGTGAATATGTTTCTTCCATATATCTGATAAATACTGAACTGTAGCTGGTTACGTCACTGATTCAGGCTTTGCACTTGGTGTTAATCTTTTTTGAATAATAATTTCTACTGTATTAAGAGTCTTGCTGTTCAGCAAGGGTCACACTGTCAACTAGTAACTTGGCGATAAAATAATCAATGATCTGATTTTAGATTTCTTTTTTTTTTTTTTTTACAATGTTTGTTGTACTCAACAGTGATGAATGTGTGAAAATGACACAAAAAAAAAGAATGAAAGAAAACTGTAAAATTGAAAAAACAAACATAGGGATGTATAACAGGAGATACATTGTTTCTCTTTTTATTTTGATTGTAGATGCTGTAGCTCTATAGAAATTATAATGAGGTCAGAGAAGCACCTTCACTCACGTACGTGTGCAGTTCATACTTTATAGACATCTGTGCTGTTATAAAGTATCTGACTGGGAACACAGTTATCTGGATGTATTGGGTAGATCTAGCATATACTGTTTCAGCCTGTCTCCTCTTTATGGGGTGAGAGAGCGAGGGTCAATGGGGGAAGTGTTTCCTCAGATCAAGTTTTCATCCAGAAGCACTCTTACGTCACATAATGGGAGCGGGGCCAGAGTGTGCAGCATGTAAAGCATTCAAACATGATGCACCATATTTTTCAAAACTAGGGGGGAAATGTCAATTCCACTTTCTTTGTAACAGTATTCTGCTTTTCACACGTATAAGCTAGAATCATTCGAATCTAATTCCCACTAATTCAGATACAGCTGAAAATTCAAATATTACCATTGCAAATCTTATTAATCAATTTAAAAAAAACACAATAACCTTGGAAATATAAAAAAAAATATTTTGTAATGATAAATACTCTGTTTACTGAAAAGGGTAAGAATATTAAAATGTATTAATCCTTGCTATGGTACAAGGGAATATAAGGTCCAGGCAAGGTATTGTTTTATGAATATTCATGTTTTTATAGATATTTTAACTTTTAATGCTGCTTTTGTGAGCTTCTTCAAGGGCATTTTGTGTTGCTTATTTGTAGTTTAGTGCATATGATGTTGTTTTGATAGTGTACATAAGTTACAATTGAAACTAAAGTACTCTTTCTTGACCTCAAAGGTAGTGCCGTTGCACTGCCGTAAAGCCCAGGACTTTCATTCCTCAGAAACAAGGAGCTCATTAGGAACACTTATTAGGATGCTAAATGATAGAATTTAATTGGGCGAGGTAGGGGAGATGGGATTGGGTTAATTATAGTTGCAGTATTCTAGTGAGGACTCTGCAAGAACACATAGACAGTGCAGTATTAAGTGGATGACAGCACTTTGAAATATGCACCAGATCTAAATGTGATCGCAGCACGCTCTCAGTATTGCAGCGCAGGGAGAATATTTCTAGATGTATCGAGCTACATATTCTGAGTCAGTGAAATCTAACCTCTCTCATCCTCTCCCGCTGTTGCCTGGTGCTGGTGGCACACCAGGCTTCCCAGACATAAACACAGCTGGCTGTCTGTCCGTGAGACTAAAGATGTCACTTCATGAGGGATCTCTTGCTGTGGAGTACATGTTATGTGTGCAATCAATGCCTGATTCCAACAGTGTTTAAAGAATTAATGAATTGCACATGTGATGAGCTCCTTGCGTGCCTTCTGCTTTGTAAAAGACATATGTGACTGTTGATGAATGACAAAAAACGGCATGCCATACAATATTACAAATCACAGTTAGGGCTGGGCGATAATTCAATATGATCATTTATCGCCTTTCAATGGAATCATATCACAAGGAAATCATATATCGTGATACACAATTAGTACATTTATTATAACAAGCACATACTCAAATTTCTCCAAAAATGTGATGTGAAAGACTTTGAGGGAATATCATTTGAAGATTGCGGTTTTGTTTTTACATGTTGCACTAACGTTCTTAATTGTATGAGGAAATACTTTTCATTTGTTAAGTATTCACACAGTATTCACACAGAAGTTCACAAAAGTAGACTTTACCATGTGGTTATTTCATATAGACTATGTATTTATTGACAGAAAACATGCTATATTATGATATATATCGTGAGATATGAAATGTCGGGATAGAGGATTTTGGCCATATCGCCCAGCCCTAGTTACAGCACCCCAATGATACAATACCTTGAATTGCTAAGGCAATGTTGGATAGGGGCTCAGCCTTTTGGTTTCGGAGCAGATGTTCTATTGAGAACTGGTAAATGCATTTACTGTAAATTGAACCGCTTTATACTTTGTGTTTTTATACAGTAGACTTTTTTGATATCTTCTGTATTCACTGTGATCAAACGGCACAGGAGTTGCTTGTTCTTGGTATAGTAAAAGTGCGTTATTTCTCATTTGTTGTACACAGCTCAGTTTTTTCCTCTGCTCATTTGCCAGTCAGATTGTACTGTACAGTATGCTTCGAAGAGTTGCATCAAACCTAATCCAGTTCCGTCCCACTTAGTGGATCAAAGACAGTATGGGAGAGAATGGTCTTGCTTTAATTTCAGGGTCTAGTTAATTGTCGAATTTTGATGTCGCTTATTTGGCTTAATTGTTCTGCCTGATCATGCTAGTTTGAAATAAAGCTTTTTAATCTGTCTTTCTGTTGTGTCTGTGATGAAAAATGAAAAGAGCTATCAAAAGTGACTTGGAATGTGACACACTTGCTCTCTCTCACTCTCTCTCTCTCTCACTCTCTCTCTCTCTCTCTCTCTCTCTCTCTAAAATTCCCTCGCAAACACACATTTTGACCCAGTTTCTCCGTATAACGCTCTGTACTAATTCTTGGAAATTGAAAACTAAATAAAGGGAGATGTGTCTGCAGTTCAAATCGCAGAAGCAGACAAATAATAGCTTTGTCAGGATTAGTAAAAGCCCAGAGCCAAATTGCATACTCTGCTTTTCACTGTGACCACACAGGGCTTTTAGTCTGCAGGAGATGGATGTGTGAGAGCCCCATGCAGTCCTGTGATGAAGTCCCATTATATTCAATGCCATCAAGTCTGACTATATTTATAATGTGTACATATTATAAGATGTTTATGTATTAGCAATTATTGCTATATAGTATGTATTTTAGTGCTAAAGTCAATTAAATGTCCTCCACATTTAGTATTGCCATATGTTTTCACACTGCACAAAAATGCAGACAGAAATATAGAGTTAAGGGAGAAATGCTGTGGAGATGTAATAAAGAGGATACATTTGGAATATACATTTCAAAATAGTTATATGTTGGATATGTGGTGAACCAATGGATACGGTTCATCTCACCAGCACTTTGCAACACTACACTACTATATGTAAGGCCTTAAGGTTTACTTGTGCTTTAAAATAATTGGAAATAGGTCGGAGGAAATAAAACAGTGCACCTGTGGCTACATCCATGTGTGCTGAGTATCGCTGTAATACTTGCCAGCGGTCAACATTTTCATAACTGATGTTGAATGTGTTGTGCAAAACAGCTGTGCTAAACCGGGACACTGGGGTACTTTTTATTACACTTTTTACTTAAGAGTAAAACATATTTTATTTACTCTGCAGCGTGCACTGCCACTTTTTATACACATTGTTTCTGTTATTTCTCTGTACCGTATCTTAGGTATGAATAGTATTTAGGCCAGCTGTGAATAGCCACCCACATCTCACTATTCAAATAGTATTAAATGGCATTTCAGGTTGATTATCAGGCTAAGGGTTTTTTCACAGTCTCAAGACATGCAGGTCAGGTGTGCAGAAACCTTGTCCCAGTGATGGACTGGTGACCTATCAGAGGTTTAGTTTAGTACCGACATTGACCCTGACCTGAAACAGGCCAGTCTAGAAAATCATTGTATAGATTTTGCATGATGTCAGTCAGTGTTGGGGAGGCTACGATATGAAGGTATTGACGAGATATTTAAAAGGAAACACTGATATCATGTTAACAATACACATATAATGACATAATAACCCAGAACCCTTTAATCTCAAAATCCATTGGTGTAATCTCCACATCTCTACACTTGAATGTAATTGTTTGCCGAAAAACGCACTGTTACGTACATGTCCACTGGCCTCTCTCTCAGTGCCTGATTACCCACACCTGAAACTTATTCAGCAATCAGTGGAGCTGTCTATCTGCTGTTAGCACCTTGATACACCTTGATTTGTTCTGTTTGGCTTTTCTCCTATTAGTACAGCTGAAGATTGTCAGGAAAGGGAAAAGAGAAAAGAGAGAGGAAAGACATGCAGCAAAGTGTTGCGGGATTCAAATCCAGACGGCTGCGGTAAGGAACCAGCTTTAGCATGCGGGACTCCCGCTCTGCCAGGTGAGATACCAGGGTGCCCCTTTATCATCTACTAAGTGTGGGGTTTTTGTTTATTATTTTTGGCTTTTGAGGCCCTGATGCCGTTTTTGTTTCTTTTTCTGCAATATGAGTTTTTTTCTCTTTATAATTTTTCATATAAATAAATGTCACTCATTGTTACACTTGACGCGTGAGCTTTTTGTTTTGGTTCCCTTTTTTTGCGGAGGTTGGGTAAAACTTGTGATGTAATTGCTTGTGTTCCCCTAGACCTAGAAAGAAAATGTTATAACATAAGGTGAACTGAAACATCCTGTATTGTAAAATGAAATATTGATATCATGTTAATAATACACATATGATAATGTATAAATAAACCAGTGTCTCTTAAAATCTCACTATGCATTAGTGGAATTGTTCTTTTTGCACAGTTATGGTTCCAGACTTGCTCTCTCTACCTCCCTTTACTCATATTTTGAGTAATTCAATTCCCAAAAAAAAAATCAAAAGTGAATTTGACTAATGGCGGGGGGGTTTCTACAGATATCACGATGATATTGTTATCATGGTGGCAACAGCAGCTACTGTAAACTTTGGGTGTTTCCACAGTGGACTTATATCAATCAAAGAAAAGCAGCCACACTGACAAACGTTCTCTTCTCCACAGCAGAGTAGTAATACAAGCATTATCAGAAGATGATTTGTGGTCTTGAAAAGGTATGCAATTAGCCAGTCCATTACACATCATCAGGATTTCTTTTATACAACGCTGCTGTGCTTTCATGTCTGGTCTTTGGGCTCCATCATAAATCACTTTAGAATCTCCTTCACAATCACAACTGCTTGTGTTCGCATACAGCCAGACTGGTAGACAGCAGCGTATTGATCCAGTGAGTGTGTTTCTCTGAGTACTGGATTAGAATATTAAAAATGGAGATTTTTATAGATTGGTAAAAGCTGCTTAAGCATATTGTAACCAGATTATGTAGATTTGCCCAATCCTATCTAGATTTGGTGAATTATAAAAGTCAAATTTTGTTCAGTTTCAATGTATGTATCTGTGTTAACAGACTTTCCAATATGAATTTTGAAACCTTTCTCCCTTTTTTTCTATTCCTCCATGTAATGTTTTTGTCCTTCATGGTAGTATTTTCATGCCATTTCCTTGCTTAAGGTTGTAGATCAGGGGTGTCAAACATGCGGCCCAGGGGCCAAAACCGGCCCACCAGAGGGTCCAGTCCGGCCCACGGGATAACTTTGCAAAGTGTAAAAATGAGTTGTTTTGATCATAAAGTAAAGTACTGTTCCAGATAACTGTGACAAAATGTTTTGTGCCTTTGTAGATACACTGTGATCTGTAAGTTGTAGCGCACATGTTTAAATGATAAACTGATACTATTGTTGAAATTGCACTTTTTTTTCTTAAGAAATTTCAGGTTGTTCATAATGTTTTGTAAAAAGATTAAGTGTACTTTTTTGCACTAAAACGAAGGGAACATTTGGAGTTGTCGTTATTTATAGGTTATTATGCTCTGATTTTACTGGTCTGGCCCACTTGAGATCAAATTGTGCTGTTTGTGGCCCCTGAACTAAAATGAGTTTGACACCCCTGTAAGATGGTGACAGTCAATTCAAGCTTTGGCATGCAGTGGCATTTCAGCAGAAGATACTCTCTAGTGCCCTCTGTCTGTGGTTTAAAGTCTCGAGTACATGTAGAGCAGGGGTGGGGAACCTTTTTCCTATGAAGGGCCATTTAAATTTTTACAAAATCCTTCGAGGGCCACACTAATTACTGAACTCATAACCTCTGCTAAAAAATGTAAGACACACACAAAATGTAACTTTTTTTATCCTTTATCTTTATATTTTATCTTTCCACGTTTCGATGTTCCGCTCTAGAGAGAGCTGATTGTTGGACCAAACTCCGCCGAAGAGCGTTAACTTTATCCAAACGCACTCGTCCTTTCAGCTCGGGCAGTTTGGCATGTTTCGTGCTCGAGAGCCTTTTTCCTCACCGCAAGTGCGTCCGCACAAACTAGGCTCACTTGCCTTTTACTTCCACAGAGAAATAATCGTTCGTCCATTTCTCCTGGAAAGTGCGACATTCCACATCCACCTTTCTCTGTTTTAAACTCGCCATGATGCGTTTTATTCTATTGCTGACTAGATTATTTGAGTTGATTTTTTGCGTGTGTTTATGAATTACGTCGAGGGCCGGATCAAATGGTCTTGCGGGGCCGTACACGGCCCGGAGGTTCCCCACCCCTGATGTAGAGGGTATGGGGATCAGTGATGTGTCATTATGTGTGGGGAGAAGGATTTGGCTACTATCAGTGCACACCATAGCTATTATTTCACTAATCATTTTAATGCGACTTAAAAAAAAAAAGGAAAGATTTAAGGATGGTCTAAAGCTCTGACCTAATTAGGCCACATCAGAGCAACTTTGCCAACTACACAGGTTTAACAGTGCAGCTGTCTACAACTGTACGAGTCATTTTTAAGTACACTCAAAACTGCTGCAGTTACAGAATAGTTTTATTTTGGTCCTTTTTTAAACTTTATACAACTCAAGTAAATGTAAGAAAATATTAAACTATAAATCATTACTTTCAAAATGGTACCTTATAATGAATACTGATGCCTTAGCTTATTACACCTACCCTTTGTTACATTCGGTATTTTTTATATAATGCTCATTAAATGTTTACGCTGAAAATTAAAGAAACTAAATAAAATGAATGTATGTATTCCCAAAAAGCCTCAAACAAAAATTCATATACTACGCCAGTGTTCATGCATCAGTTTTATATTTTTGCATCTTTTTTTATATATATATACGTTTATATATTATACTCTTAAGACATTGTTTTCTATTCGTTCTTATCTTTGTTTTTTTTATAAACATGCTAATTCCTTTTGTTCATACTGACTCGCTCAAATTCAGAAAAACATCTGGATACTGTCTGGAAGCATCTTATTTTTTTACTTTAATACATTAATTATGAAGTTTTAAAGTCTATTAAATCTCTAAATTTGAGACCATGTGAGGTTATAAATAATAATAATAATAATAATAATAATAATAATAATAATAATAATATAAAATGCATCATGAATAAAACCCAAAGGAACGGTGATTTATATTACAGGTCATTTACAGGTCAATATTCCATGATTCATAAATATATTTTGAGTTTTAAACAAAAGTTTCCCATGATACAAAATCACTAAATCTTCGCTTCTACAAATGGTGTTAAAACCATGATGTAAGTACAAATACAATAAGTCAATCAGTCAGAGTGTGAGACAGGACGTGTGTGCTTGACCCATTTGTATGAGTCCGATCAGCAGAGAAGATACCCTGGCTGGAGCCCATGCACAATGAGGTCATGAGTCTTAACACCTCGAACTGGAAGGATTAAGTGGAGAGGGCTGAGGCAAGTGTCCAGTACTGTGCTGCTCGAGCAGACATCAGAGGGAGGACTGATGTTCCATTTGCTTTTATTTTCTGACTGGGCTGCGTGAAAAGATAAAGCAATCAATGCATCACCGCAGAAATGGATTCGAACAGGTTGTCGCCCTGACTTAGAAAATACATGCTGGACAAGACGGGACTACAAACGTATCAGTCCATCTGCAAAGTCTGTGATTTTATACACAAGATCTCCACAGACAACATCTGTCAAGTGCCTTCAAATTACACCAGTTAGATTTGGTTTTGATGAGGCATACACTGCTGTAGATTAGAGAGAATTTATGTCTTACATGATTGTAATATTTATATATAGAAGTGTAAACATGAATAAGGAACATGCTTCACTTTCACTGGGGAACCAGTGACTGAATGCTGATCTGGTGGCTAGGCTGATGCATGATGGAGTTAAGTGCAGTGAGATTTAGGCTCCATCTTGAGTGACGCCTGCGGCAGGGTGTTTTTTTTTGTTTTTTTTATGCGTAGCTGCCCTTGCCAAAGGGTCAATGCTGCACTAGTTTGTGTTGGTTGTTTCAGATGGCTGCATGTAAGCTGGAATCCAGCACAGAAGCTGTATATTCTGTCAAAATGTCTGCTTACAGAAATTATCTTTGTAATTGTATTATTATTTTTTAAACCTGCAAGAGTAATTTGTGAATTTCAACTGTTAAGACAACTGGTATCAGACAGACTGGCTCAAAGATGCTGCAAGCTTTCTCTACAATCACAACTCCATCATGCTGCCCAATGACTTAATCGTATTAAAATGCACATTTTAATAAAGTAAGTAAACCGCAGTGTTTTTTCTCTTTCCTGCGGCATAACATGGCTTCCACAGAATTGTCATTATGTTGGCATAAGCACCGTTTTGTGGGAACAGTACATCAAATTTAGAATGTTGGCTGAAGTGTTCATCAAAATGATGTTGCTATGGAAACCATATGAGTCTTATGCAACAAATCCAAAATGGTTCCTGTAACCAAGCAGGTGAACAATCAGGAATGCATATTAGAATGGGAATGCATCAATCCCTTGAATGTAACGCATCATTTACATCTGTTGTACATTCAATGTGGGTTTTTTTCTGATATTGATACAATAGTTTTGTTTTTTTAATTTGGCACATTTATAGATGTGTTTTTAGTGAACAAAAATTCTAAAACCAAATTGTTTTTATATAACATCTTAGCAGTGGTCCAGCTGACTCTGCATAGATTATTCAAAGGAGCCATTATGGCTTTCCTCCATTAGATTTATTCACCCAGTGATCTATTCTGCTCAAGGCTTAGGACAGCCTTGCCCTGCCAGCTGTTGTGAGCGACTTTGCTTGTCTGTTTTGGACGGATTTCCCAGACTCTCTTAGCTTCAGCTAAAATAATGTATCTTCACTCTTCTAATGGTGGGTAACAATTATTTATATTTAGTAGTTGTTGTTGCTCATACAAAGACATTACGGCTAATGTTCCTTGCCATTGAACTAAAACGCTTTGTGAGCCATTTTCAGTGGTGTTCTTCCAGTTTCCTTTTTGGTACATGAAGCAATTGCTGCTAATTCAGTCAATGCCTGATCATCCAACCCCAGATTTTACACTAGACAGCCATGGTTACTGACCTAGTAATCCTTCTTTAGTCTCTCTTATCTTTTTTTTTTTTTACTAGGGCTGCCCACTCTTGCTTGATTAGTCGACTTATTGGTCGTTTGGGTCTTAGTTGACTGAGATTGCTTTTGTTGATTAGTTATTTTTTGTGCTATCCTGGCTCCAAAATGATGGAACGACCTCCCCATTGATGTCAGGACAGCAGACAGTCTTCACACCTTCCATCCCAGACTGTTTCGACTGCACCTCGCCTATTTGAAGCTATTGTACTTAAAAGATTCTTGCTGTTCGGAGTTGTATCTCCATGATTGTTTGTACTTTTTGTACGTCGTTTTGGACAAAAGCGTCAGCTAAATGAACTGTAATGTAATGTAATGCTTATTTGTAATGCTGTATATTTAATGGAAAAAGACATAATTCCAAAGCATCCAAACATCTTCATGCATTTTTCGATTCATCCTTGGAGTGCTGCTAGAAAGCAAAGACCGTGGTGTCGACATTTTATTCAGTCAGAAGATACTTTCACATAAATGCCATGTAGATTTCCTTTGCACCCGGTCACATTTGTTGTTGTGTGCATGGATAACTGCATTAACATGTGCTTTTCTTCATCTGGTTAATACAGTCTGATATAGATTACATGTTAATCTAAGTAAATGGAGATTGTCACTTCTGGCTTTGACGTAAATAAATAACAAATGATCATAATTAATATTGAAGTAAACCATACATCTTCGTTAGATCCATTTTACTGAGATTATAAATTTAACTGGATTATTTTACGTACAAAGTTCCCAAACCAGGTCAAATGCACAATGACAAAACATACTTCTCTTTGCATGTAGACATAACCAGTGATTATACAACTGTGATAAGATTTATCCAAAGTGTGTTGTTGCGGCTTCATAATGCGTCCACCTGTCCCCTCACGCAGCCTGAGGAGCTGTCCCTGGTGCTGAAGGGATTATTTTGCATTGGCTCAAAATCCTGGTGTATATTAGCATCGACACTTAAGAGTTGAGAAATAGCGGCAAACAGAATTTTTATTCACTTTATGGAAGGTCGGTTTGTATTTGTACGCTTAAACAGCTGCCATTGAAACCATACAACCAGTACCCAATAACTACTGCACTAATGAGATGCAGGTTGGGTGGATGGACAGCAATGGTTTAGATTTCCATGACCATCAAACCAGTCAAGGCACTTAGCCTGTGGATGACAACATCTTTGAGAACTCCACTCCCATTAATGCTTTAGCATAAGATAGATGCCTCGGAACTGCTTTGTATTGTGTGTGTTTTTCCATCTCTTTGAAAGCATGCTATAAATGTTAAGCAGGATCAGAACAGAGTCATCAGAATGTTGCATGACGGTTTCTATCTAAACGTTCCCCCTTGATGTTTAATTAAGTATCCATCGACACCAATATATGCCAATATTCAACCTTCAACACTCTTTTGCCACATTGATACTCAATATTAAAATGTATTTTAAAGGTTTAAAACAAACAAACAGCTGGTGGGGCTAAAGGTGGAACACGGAGACAATGAGTACAACTGTTGCACTTGAAGCTACTGACCAGGGTAAAGGTCGAACGACACCAAGCCGGGGGAAATTTAGGGAAAGACCACTCAAACCTAAAGCAAAGAAATTGTGAAATTACACAAACTCCTGATGAAAAAGGTGCGTATACTGCAAAGAACACTCAGCAGTGAAAGAGGTGGTCTTATCATCGTACTAGGCCCCAGCTTTGACCAACACAGGAGCCCCCTTGGCCTGGAACAAAGAAAGAAGACACACATTAAGATGGGCAGAGGGTAAATATACACATATTAAATCAACTTAATAATAACAAAAACAATAAGAAGACTCTTATACTGCAAAGAAAGAATAAAAAGAACAACTACACACTGAGAAGATCCAGTCAGTGTGTAACTGCAAATGTCAATTACACACTGACATTTGAGCATATGGGAAAAAAATCTAAATTCATGTGGAAGAACATACTGAGTCTGATAACATCATTAAAAACACTTGCTTGTGTATACCTTATTGTATCACATGTTTTCATTAGATTTGACCAGGAACTGTAGGTTTGGAAAGCAAATTCCTATAAATTCCAGCTAAAGACATAATTGAAAAGGGGAAATTGTTGCATGTCTTGAAGTGTGGAAATACAAGAATGAACCTTTAAAACAGAAAACATTTTTAATTATAAGGCTGGATCTTCAGATGACAAAGGCAACTAGTCCAATCCTGCATCATGTATGTTGATTAAAACAGCCTTAGTATTTATTTATTTCATATTATTAAGCTTTATTCAGCACGCTGTCAGTCTTCGTGCTGCCATGCCCATATATAACCTATATCATGTTTCTCTTCGGGATATATTCTATGGAGAAGACATGAGACTCCTGTTTTTTGTGGGGTCCACCACGGGCATTTTAAATACGATTATATGACCTGACAGTCTGAGGTCTACCACTGACAGTGATCCATGTGGAGGGAAGGTTGTGATTGTCAGTGCAATGCTGTCTTTCTTCTGTGCCTTGCCCAAATGCTCGCCATGCGGTAAGGCTGCACCGCAGAATCGCTACCGGCAAATAAACCATCCTCACGACTCCAATACAGACATTGGAAGACACACACAAGCCGGTCCCCAAACGTGGCCATGTATGTGACCACGTTTTTTGCTTAAATCTTCCATTTTGGAGTGAGGGGCTGGTGTTGAATATATTGCAGATTAGCGTCGACGTTGCCTTTATATGCAACAGTGCATACATGCTAATTTACCGTGGAATTAAACATCTTTAGCCATATTTTCGGGTTATATTTTTCCTTTTCACCATAGATTTGTTTGCCACGTGCTGCACAGGCATTCAGATTTTATTGAATTAATGACTAGTGTCGCTGAATACATATGCATGTATATGGCTTTTAATTCTGGGGGTGCTTTAAAATGTTGGTCGTCTGTTAGCTCCCAGACTTTACACCGACATCGCAATGGAGGCATGAGAGGAGAGAAATGGGTGGGGAAGGAGGAGGGGAGCTGCGCCACAGTGGAGAGAGTCTGAGAGCGCGCTAGGGTGGAATACTGTCCTTCCAAGGTCAAGTCAACTACATTCAATTATATAATTTCCGGTTACCATTTTCAAAATAAATCCTCTATAAATGAACGTGCAAATGAATGTGCTGCTAAATTATTAATAAAACCCACACAGGATTTTGTTGTATATGTTTGATGTCAATATAAACTCAATTAAAAGTAGTATTAATACAACAACTGTGTTAAGTCACTATGCATAATGATAAGAGTTGAAGAAACTATGAGTTAGGATTTGAACACTTGACAAGCTTTGACTCCCCACCCTTTATTCCAGCGCTTAAATAAAAACAGTGGATGGGCTTCTCCAGTTTTTGGACTTCCTGGGCGTGTTTCTCCTTTTCTTCTCTCTAGTAGAGCTAACTGAAAAGGAAAAAGTGACACTTTTAATCATTTTACTTTGAAAGAAACACACCTAATTTCCGGTTTTACTGGGGCAGATTTCGACTGTCTTGACGGATCTCACAGCTCCAGAGGCAGGGAAACACACCCGTCAGCAGCGCGCATTGGAGACACAAAAGCGCATCACGGACAAAGGAAATATGGGTGCGCTGGAGAGGGTTCACCACAGCCGGGTAGCACAATGGATGAGCCGCTTGTGTTTCATTTACCGGGAGACCAATTAGCCCATCTTAATGAGGTGCTGGGATGCAAGATTCTGCAAGCTAAACAGGCGGAAGGCTGCGTTTAATCCGTCTGCGGATCCTATGAGCTTGCAATGGCTGTGGCGGGGATATGCAACTGGATAGGGAATAATGTGCCTTTTTATTTTGTGATATTTTCCTTATTGTGTGGCCTTTCGTTTGGACAATTGAGATATTCTATTACGGAAGAACTAGAAAATGGGGCACTGGTCGGTGATGTGGCGCATGACTTGGGGCTGGATATTCGAAAGCTCGCCTCCCGAAAAATTAAGGTAACCTCCAACAGCGGTAAACGCTATGTGATTGTCAATCCCAAAAATGGGAAATTACTTGTCAATGAAAGGATCGACAGGGAGGCACTGTGCGATTTATCCAACACATGCCTCATTAATCTGGAGGTGCTGGTCGAAAATCCCACCGAGGTGCACCATGTCGAGGTGGAAATTGTGGATGCCAATGATAATGCGCCGCAGTTCCCCAGAGAAGAGTACCAACTGGAAATCACTGAATCTGCTCTACCGGGGTCTCGTTTCCCAATTGAAAACGCTCAAGACCCAGACATTGGGTCCAATTCAGTTCGTATGTATCAGCTCAGCACAAACGACCATTTCGCGCTGGTATCAAACAAACCCTCCCTAAATACAAAGCACATAGAGCTTGTGCTCAAAAAGCCCGTTGATCGTGAACAGACGCCTTACCATCAATTAATTCTAAGTGCTGTGGATGGTGGGATGCCAGAGAAAACAGGCACGGCTAAAATTAATGTCAGGGTCCTGGACTCAAATGACAATGTCCCCATGTTCGACAGCTCAGTGTACAAGGTGAAACTGTTGGAAAATTCTCCCAAAGACACCCTGGTTATTAAACTGAATGCAACTGATCTGGATGAGGGCACAAATGGAGAGATTTACTACTCTTTCAGCAGCTACACTCCTGAGAGAGTGAGGCAGATGTTCAGCATGCACACCAATACGGGAGAAATAAGAGTGAGGAGCAATGTTGACTATGAAGAAACCAACTCCTATGAGATGTACATCCAGGCGATGGACAAGGGGCCTGGTGCCGTGGCAGCACACTGTAAGGTAGTGGTAGAGGTGGTGGATGTGAATGACAACATCCCTCAGATAGTGCTGTCATCTCTGTCGAGCCCTGTCAGGGAGGATGCCCGTGCAGATACAGTAGTGGCCCTCATTAGTGTTACTGATCGAGACTCCGGCGCTAACAAGCAGGTGAGCTTAGAGATCCCAACTGGCCTTCCTTTCAAGATCAAGTCATTCAGAAATTACTACACTCTGGTTACCTCAGCCTTCCTGGACCGCGAGACCACCGATGCCTACAATGTCACTCTGAGTGCCACAGATGGAGGAAACCCTCCCCTCTCCTCCCAGAAAACCATACAAGTGGATGTGGCTGATGTTAATGACAACCCACCACGATTTGAACAGACTTCGTATACCGTCTATGTGGCTGAGAACAATGCCCCTGGAGCCTCTTTGTGTACTGTGAAAGCTCAGGATGCAGACATCAAAGAGAACGCACGCATCACCTACACAGTGCTCAATGACAACAACCATGGCATCCCTGTCACCTCGTATGTGTCTGTGAAGGCCGATACAGGGGAGGCGTATGCCCTGCGAGCCTTTGACTATGAGTCACTGAGAGAGTTTCACTTCCAGGTCAAAGCCCAAGATGGGGGCATTCCTCCGCTCAGCCGCGTCGCCACTGTCTACATCTACATAATGGATCAGAATGACCATTCACCACTGATAGTCAACCCTCCCGGCAATGGCACACGCTCCTTGGAAACGGTACAAAAGAACGCAGAGCCTGGTGCCATGGTGACCAAAGTGGTGGCGTACGATGCAGACGCCGGTCCAAACGCCTGGCTAGTGTTCGTGCTGGAGACGGCCACTGACCTGGACCTGTTCAAGGTGCATGAACACACCGGTGAGATCAGGACTACTCGGAGGATCCTGGAGGACAACTCCACTTCCTTTGCCCTAACCGTCGTAGTAAAGGACCATGGGCAGCCTAGTCTCTCCTCTACCGCCACCATCAATGTGGCTGTCATGGAAGTGCCGCCGAAAGTGGCCCCTGACCCCAAGAGGATCATCCGACCTCACAGCACACTGCTTTTCTCCAATGTGACCCTCTACTTGATCGTGGCTCTGAGTGCCACCACCTTTGTTTTCCTGGTCACTGTGGTGGTGCTGGCCATCGTCCGCTGCCATGCCTACTGCACCCAACCTGGGTCCTGCTCGCCTTGCTGTGTGTCACAGAAGCCCCCTCCAGATGGTGGTAGCAGCAGTGTAAGTGCTGGCGGGCTAGGTGTTGGCGGACCAGGGGCACAGCCTAATAACAATGTGATGCTTCGGAGAGACCTTAAAGTGGAGCCTCACTACATTGAAGTGCGGGGGAATGGCTCCCTAACAAAGACTTACTGCTACAAGACCTGCCTGACAGCCACCTCTGGCAGTGACACGTTCATGTTCTACAACACAGGACGTCCCATCAGTGGCACCTGGGGCAGCGGTGCCGACCGCTTCTTCACAAGTGGAAGTGGATTTGTACGCAGACTGAGCATGCCTGATGCCTCCATGCAACTCTGCCCTGAGGTCTGTCATTAATTTTTTATGTTTACCTTTTCCTGCATAACAGGAAGGTCATGAATCATCCTGTTTACATATTAATGGCTTTAATGTAGGGCTGCAACTAACGATTATTTTGTATAATATCATTTGCTCTATAAAATGTCATAAAATAGCAAAATCCCAGTTTGTCAAAGTCCAAGGTGATGTCTTTAACCCTTGTGTTGTCCTCGGGTCAATCTGACCCCAAATGAAATCTATTGCCATCAAAATAATAATAATAATAATTTCAACTAATCGATTATTTGACTTTT
Source organism: Cottoperca gobio (assembly GCF_900634415.1). NCBI lineage: Eukaryota > Metazoa > Chordata > Actinopteri > Perciformes > Bovichtidae > Cottoperca > Cottoperca gobio. The sequence continues at coordinate 12,371,457 of NC_041368.1, forward strand.
AGTTGCAGCTCTACTTTAATGACATCTTATTTAGCTCCAAACAATGTAAGAGTACACACTCAACATAACTTTTCATTAAGGTTATTGTTACAGCATGCATTGTCATAATTGTCTCAGTGTTATTGTGTCGCTGCAGGGTGATGATATTCCTGTATGTCAAGTCTGATCGCCTCCTGCAATGAATTGAATCCTTGCGTGCCTCTTTCTCTTTGTTCAGTTCCCTCTTGTACTGTGCTGTCACTCCGCCCAGCCCAGCTCAGCACTCACACTGCATTAGTGTCAGGCCTGATGCTTTTCAGGGTCCTCTGTTATTTCTGATGATTCAGAGATTTGTATTTCAGTTTGAGGTTGTCATCACATCTTCACTAAGCACAGGTGGCGTAGTCTTCACGACTGGCTCATTCTCTGTGCAAGTGGGTGTGTGTGTGTGTGTGTGTGTGTGTGTGTGTGTGTGTGTGTGTGTGTGTGTGTGTGTGTGTGTGTGTGTGTGTGTGTGTGTGAGTAAGACTGTTACACCGGAGCATTGATTGACTTGATCAAAGGCCCTACAGGACTGGTAGTTGTTGCCTATGACGATGGGAAAGATATGCATTTACCTACTGCAATTGTATTCTCTTGATTTTAAGGACTGCATTACACTTAAACTATTTTATAAGATTGAAACACACACTTCATCAAAAAAAACCTGGTTTACATGAAATATTGCAAGAAAATAGTAAGTAAGACTAAGAAATAGTCCTATATACCTGCTTTCCTAGCCATACATGTGCCATTCGTGTAGCCCTTAAATGTTGAAATGTTCATGTCTGTTAGTCATAGATTTAAAGAGTCCAGGTTTGAGATTTCTGGGTGGATAAATTCTGCTTTACATAAAGATTGGTGGTTCAAATATTTGAATAAGATAATTTTTAATGAGGGAAATGCTCTTAAGGTTTGGCGTTTATCTCTGGATAAATCTTAATTATCAGTTGCCAGCCACTGGTACATTTAGTTTTAAGAAAATCTCTTACCAAGACAAATGTAGCACTGTACATTAGATCAACCTCCAGCCTCTGTTTCTCAGCCCTGCAAATTAGATTTACTGAAAGAGGCTGGGTCTACCTGCAGAAAATACTCCCCTCTGAATTGAACTGAAGAACACATTGTGCCATCTTTATCTGGGACACTTGCTACTGCCTGAGCAGGTTTGTGTCTTAAACACAGCTTTTTGTATTCAGTGTTCTTGAGATCCAGGGCTACAACCCACATGATGCTGAAAGATTTTAACACTGCAGATGTTCACAATCATTGCAAACAGTGCATGTGCGCGGTACTTATTCATGAGGAAAGTAATGAATAGACATAATCAGGCATAATTAATGGCCATGAAAGATTAGCTCATTAAAATATGACTTTTCCCCTATGAGATGTATATGGTTCTTTGAATTTTAGAGTCCAGGCAGCCTTAACATTGTGTTAATTGTTTGGTCCATAACATTTCAGAAAATAGTGAAAAATATCCATCCCAGTTTCTCAAACTTTCAGCTGATGTCTTTAAATGTCTTGTTTTGTTAGTACAAAACCCAAAGAAATACAGTTTATATGATATAAAACGGAGAAAATCAGCAAATCTCCATACTTAGCTGGCTGAAAACGGCCTTTTCTGACATTGAATTAACAACGTCGATCAATCCTCAAAATAGTTGCAGATATAGTTGAAACTAATGTAGGGTATTTTAAAATCTATTTAAATATTTAGCCAAAAAGCCCTTGTCCAGGCAGTGTATTTTAATTTCAGCATTATCTCTTAATTTTCTGTGTTCTTAGACACATCAAAATGTCATATTGTTTCTAAAAACTTTTAGTGCATGCATACTACCAAGAAAGGTGTCTATACAGTAGTTTCAATTTAATAATAGCAAAGTTATAAAGATATACAGTCATCTGAATCAGAATCAAGTAAATCTCCAAATCAAGAAAGATAGAATAAATCAGTTAAAACGAGACCACAGAGTGTTAAGTTGTGAAACGTTATTGATGATTTGTCTAAATTCAACACATTTGCAATTCCATACTTGTATACGATTGCTCTTCACACTGGGCTAATACAAACAAGAGGTATAGGATGTGGTTGCCCTATGGATGATGGCTCTTGCTTATTGGTTTTTAAAGGCAATAATTTACCAGAGGCCTGCTGGGAGTTCCAAGCACTCAGCCCAGCCCAGCTTCATCAGGAGCAGACATATGCTCATAGTTACACACAAACATGTACACATCAGTCCGTACAAACACACCCGGCACTCAGGGAAAGGGCATACCTCCCCCCGCTCTCACATTTATAGAGCCATGGAGTGAGACTGTCCAAAAACTCATCAATATGGCTTTCAGTCACTGGCCTTTTTAGAGTCCTTCTGTGTGGATATCAATATATGTGTGTGTGTGTGTGTGTGTGTGTGTGTGTGTGTGTGTGTGTGTGTGTGTGTGTGTGTGCTTGCAATAGGGGACGTGACTGCAGTGTTCCTATCACGTCCAGAGCTGGGATGTGTATCATGATTAATTGATGAGGCCATGGCCCAGCCTAGCGCTGCACTGCATGAGATCAAACTAAACTCTCTCTCTTCCCTCGTGTCTCCTTCTTTTTCCCTATCCTCTCTCTCCTTCTCTACCTCTTGCTCGCTCAGCCGAAAGCCCCAAATGCTGACTGGCGATATTCTGCATCTTTGAGGGCAGGGATGCAGAGGTAAGCACTTTACATCTTTGAACTCTTTTGCAACTTTTGATCATCTAGAAAAAGTTACACCTGTGCTAGCACTACAGCGAGCCTTCATAATGCTCTTTACCACAGCTGCAATGTATGGAATATCTAAATACAACATTTATTGACATATCATCATCATTTCTCACAGATACCTGCACCTCTAAATGACCTCTTAAAAAAACCGATACCACTGATACTGCAGATCAGTATCTGCCATTACCAGTCACTGTCGGTGGCCCCTCAGCATCACATTTTGAACCTTAACCCTGTCCTCCTCCTTCGGGGAAAAGCCATCTGCAGCTCCCATCAGTGGATGCATAGCACTCCGCAGTGTAATACTATATAGGTCATCTACATTCTGAGCGTCGCTTCCCCCAGTTACAGTCTTTAAGCAGGAAGCATGAAGGACAAATGAGCTGACTATGACCTTTCTCAGATGCTCATATGCACACATGCATCAGTGTCTGCGTGCACAACTACCCCACACGTTTGTGCCTTTCTGTGTGTATTTTTATATTTTTGTCCAGAGATGAAGGGAGAAGTTGTGAATACAGACAGCAGAGGACATTTTGGACTCTAGTCCTATTGTTAATTCAGTGGCATGCAATAAGATTCCTATGCCTGACAAAATCCTAATTATAGATCAGTCTAAAGATCTCATTCTCATTAGCTACGTAGCAATCAAAGAATACGCAAATTAAGACGATCCAATAATAGGTTTTTTATATCTACATCTGCCACTTAAATTTGGTAATAATCAGGTCACAAAAGTTGTATTAAAACACGAAATGAAGTGTTTCTCTAATTTGATATGAGGACAGCCGGAACGTCAGGGACTAATGAGTTTTACCTCCACATGTCTTTTAATGTGTACTGAACTTCATAATTTCCTGCCAACAATGCTTACTGCTCAATCATGCAGTCCTCTGCTGCGTCTAACTTTGATTTAATTGGATATTAGTGTTAATTTCTATGGCGTGGAGGGTATCATAATGTGCATCATGTCATCAAGTCACTGTAACATGACATGGATTAACATAAATCATCATTGCAATTTGCCGCTGCCATCTCTAGAATGGCAGTGCCTGAAACACGCGTCAACACAGAGAGACTCATATATTAACACTTCACCCCAACACACGCATGCTGTAATGTATCTACACACAGCGTGCAGCACCAACTTCACTGACCCACATTCCTGGTGTAGTCAGTCAGTGTAGAAAACACCAGTATCTGTGTCATATTCTCACACATTAAACCAGCACCCTTGCTTATGGAAAAGCTTAAAACTTGCATTGTACATGGCCATTTTATATTCATGACAAATCCCTATTCAACATAACACAAGTGTGTTGCAGTTTGAGGTAGATGCTGGATGTGCTGCATTGCAGAGGCCCCAGTCAGGGCAGCTCCTCATATACAGTAAGCTCTGCGTTCATTATGAATGTATGGGGGGAAATATCTCGGGCCTAGGTTGGAAACTGCATTCATGGCTTTGTACAGCATTATAAGAGTCTCTAAATTGATACATGCATACATTTTAGATGATGATTCTATGTCGTCATATTTATATTTTAGATTATGTTTCTGAGGGAACTTAAGTCTTCAGCCCCAGAGGCCTTTTTCACAATATTGTTTGACTCCTTGAACTGAAAGCACGAGTGTAAATAATAAAATTAATGATTGCTGAATTCCATTGAGCTGCTTTATGTTCAGGGTCCTGCATGCCGGCTCACTGTCACTCTTACTGGAACACTTGAATAGAACGGAGCCATCACTTTTCCTACTCTGACAAGCCAAAATGTTGCTCTTTACTGAGGTTATACTGATTCATAACTTCACTACTATTGATTCCTACTTGCAAATTCAATTTACACACCAAAATTCACCTCGTTAAAAAAGAAGTTCGCCATTTTTTGGAAATAGGCTTATTCACTCTCTTGCCGAGAGTTACTTGAGAAGATTGATACCACTCTCATATCTGTCTGTTAAATGTGAACCTACAGCCACCAGCTGGCTATCTTAGCTTAGCATAAACATGTACATCTCTCCAAAAGTAACAAGGTACACCTTCCAGCACCTCTAAATCTCACTGAAAACATGTAAACTGTAAAAAGAATTGTGGTTTCACAGTTAAAACGTGAATAGAAAATATCTTCAAGAACTCACAACATCCTGAGAGTCTATGTTGTGCTTGTAGCTTGAATTCTTAATATTTTTCATTTGGGTGTGGTACGAGTGTCCTACTTTTTATACACATAATTATTGAAATATACATTTGTAACAAGATCAGCTGGAAATACTTAAGTACATTCACTATGTTATGTATCCCAATTGAATATGTAAATAAATGGAATCTAAAATATGTTTGCAGATGAAAAAAACAACAAAGTAGAAAGTGCTATTAGAAAGCTTTTAATGTGAAGCGGCTGCAGTCAGCATTAACAGAACAGCACTTGGCCGGTGTCAGAGAATAAATTGATAAAGTTGGAGGAAGGGGAAAATAGGAATAAAAATTCTAATACTCTAAACAACACAAAGTCCTGTGTTACTCTGGAGCTACAACATTACAGAAACACATTTAAGATACCCAACGTGCTGTAGTGAAACCTTTTTGAAATGGCTTCTTCTCCATACAGTAGTCCATATTGCCAGATACTGTGTGTTAAACCAGTCACTTTACACTGGTGTTGACACAGCTCCACTGAGGCTGTGGAGCAACCCTTGGACTGTTGACATGTCCAAATATATATATATAAACATATAGTGAGGATGAAGTAAACAAGGCAAATAGGTGTCAGGTGATACTTTACACCAAGTGGTTCTTAATCTTGGTCCACAGCAACGAGAAAACAATTGTATTTTAAGTAAACCATAAAATCAGATTACCCACATGAATGCAATACACCAGGCGAAAGCCACCAAGTATTTGGTAATGAGCAGCACTTTGAAGCAGGGTACAAGAGTACTACATGAACCTTTGCCTCAGTCAATATGCATATTTATATTCTTTCTTTCTGTTACTGGTTCTATCATCATTAGCCAGATTATCTCATTCTTCCTTAGTTGCTATTTGTCTTTTGTTGAATTAACATTTGATTGGACGTGTCTCATTGAGTTTGCTGAATGTGTTCTATCTTTTAGTTCGGTCCACATGGAGGAGTCCTCTATGATGCAGGGAGCCCAGGGGATGCTGGTCCAGAACTGGCCCACTGTGTCCAGCGCTGCAGGTGAGTAGCAGTCAGAGTGAAAAAGCATCCTGAGCTTCTTTGAGGCAACGGTGGCAGAAAACCGATATAAGTAAAAGGTAACTGATTTTGCCCATTTTACATCTACATTTGAAAGGAAGGAAACTGAGAGGAAAAGGTAGAGGATGTTTAAGTCAGGTGTACTGAAGTGTCTTTATATCATATGTACAACTCCGAGCGATTTGTTGAATGCCATGTTAAGCAAACACCTGAACCTCTGTTACCCTTGGTTGTGCGTGCCAAAAACATAATAGGTGGGAAGCACCTAGTGTTCTCGTCCTTGTCGCTGCACTCATGTTACTCCCTTCCAATAAAGCGAACTGCTGGCAGGTAAAGTGAATCAACCGTGGGGTTCATAAATACAGTAGGCTGTACTAGCTCTTCCAATATACACGAGAGAAAAACAATTATTTACATCATTAGACAGAAGGGCATAACCTACCACTGCCCAGGGCATAAACTATTATGTTAGCTATTAGCTAAACAAGGGCAACAGAGTTGACTATGAATGTTTTTTAGATGGTGTATGCTCTGTACTTTTGCCCCAAAATACTAATTGTAGACGGATATGACTACAGTATGCTAAGGTAATCAAAACTCAGAAATTTTAAAACTTGTGTTACACTTTCCTTGATTTGTCTCTCATACAGGTTTTGCTAGCCCATAATAGTTTGACATTTTGGGAAAAAACACTTTGTTTTCTTAACAAGGGTTGGATGAGAAGATCCATTGAACTCATGTTTGTATGCCGGTTTCCCCGGGCACTGTACATTAGCTGCCCACTGCTCCTAGTAGTAGACTTCTGGTACTAGGATGGTTTAAAAGCAGAGAACAAATGTCTCTGTGTGTGCTGTGTGCTCTGCATGGGTGACCATTAAAAAAAGAGGGTTTCATCCCTCCGATTCTATTCTATGCCAAAGTCTAAGCAACAGCCAGGAAACAGTTAGCTTAGCTTAGCATAAAGACTGGAAACAGGGGGCAACAGCTAGCCTTGTTCTGTACAAAGTTCTTTTTTGTTGGCTACCAGCACCTCCAAAGCTCACTAATTAACACATTATTGGCCTATCTCGTTTTTGTTTAATCTGTATAAAAGCCAAAGTGTAAAATTAGGAAATTGCAGCTTTGGTTTTACAATTAGTTTTTTTATTTGGGTTAAAGAAGATTTATTGTTAGTGAGCTTCATAGGTGCTGTTTCTTTTTGTTGTTTTTTCACTTTTGAACAGAGCCAGGGTAGCTGATTCCCCATACGTTTGGTCTTAATGCTAAGCTATGCTAATGGATATAGCGTAATACTTAACCAAACAGACATGAAAGTGGTATCAATAATCTCAACATCATTGCAACAAAGTAAATAAGTGCATTTCCCAAAATGCCAAACTATTACTATAAATGCGGATATCCCACAGGGCAAGCAACACTAGTGGTGAAACAATTACAGGTTGTAAACTAATTTTAGTTTACCCAAAAGACACTTCTCTGAAAAACAAAGGTCACCAGACTAACCACACCCAAATGTCCATTTCAATTAGACTACACATTACACATCAAAATGTGTCCATTGGATTAAGTTACATTGAGTATGTCAAATTCATGAAGTTGAATTTATCTTTGTCTTTACTTTGGTTCAGATAATATGGTAAAACTGAGGATTTGACAGAATTGTGCTTTGAATATCTACATGATCTTGAATTCCAGTGCGATGCTCATAAAGTGCTTAACTGAGGTGCCAAAAGCCTGGAGCTCTTACGCAGAGCCACAGATAAACAACTGTATCCTCCCATGAAAGCAGCTGGCAGCATGGAGAGCGACGGACTGAAAAGCCAACCGTTTTTAAATAAGAAATGAGTTGTCCTGAGTGGGTGGTAACATCGAAAATGTGTGGCATGTTGCACAACACAAGTGTAAATAGAAGCGGCCTTGAAGATGACCTGTGCTTCACAGAAACACTGGCTCAGGGCCAATGACTAACAGCTTTTGTCAGTTGATTGGAAAACTTTTGAAACTTTGCGAGACAGTGTTTTCGAACAGTGTGAGCTGATCCTTCCTTCCTTCAGCAAAGCTTCCATTCATTGATTTCCTGTCGAGCTGCAGGAATTAGAACATAGGTAGAGACCTGAAGGTGAAGGGTAGCATCACAGTCAATCACTCGGTGAATCAGTGACAGAATATGTCTTACTGTCTGTCAGCGTTTCTCTCTGTGGATAAGAGAGCAGGGGAACTGTTCGAGATACAAGCTGTACCAGTTCCCAGTATCTCTGTGCCAGTTTGCTGCAGATGAATGTGTGTTTTTGTTGAGCAGATGGAAAGCTGCCACTCATGTAAAGACTCAAATATTGTCTTTATTGCACAGCGTATACTGCAGACCTGCATTGTTGCATTAAGAAATCATTTGGTAGGAGTGGCTCAGTGCTAAGGCATAGATATGTACTGGATTGCATGTTAATCCTCTTTACTGTACTTCAAGAGGTGGAGCCTTTTTTTTGTGAAACATTTTCATGTCTGCAGTGAATTGTTATCATGATATCCGATATGCTGTGATGCATCTAAATGCAGCACCCTCAAAACTGTATTTATGTAAGTGACCCATGGCGCAGATGAGGAGACATTTGTCTGATGCCAGAGGGGGAGAGAAGCTATTATAAGTTATAAGAGAAAAAAGAGATCCAGTAAAATTAAAAGCAATTTTGGAGAGGAAGAACAGAGGAGACGTACAAGGGGATGGAGAGGGAAAAAAGCGAGGTGTGGGGGGATGGAGAAAGAGAAAGGTTAAGAGGATTGGCAGGTTCCTGCAGTAGTGTTGTTGCTAGGGAACGCCATGTGACCTGTTGCCTGGCAACACTGTCTAACTGAGAGATTGCTGCAGCAGCCGCACCCTCCATCAGCAGGGAGTGGGCGAAGGCAGTTTCCATGGCAACCGGTCATATCTCTGAATGGAAGATTTAGAGACAGAAAAAAAAGGAAGGAGAAGGGAACAGAAAAGAGAAGGGGACTCTGCAAGGGCAGGTATTAAGAAGAAAAAGAGGGCACACAGTCATTTAAAAGGAAACAATGGTTTAGGTAGACGTGTCTCATGCAGAATACATGCGATGCACCGCATATATTTATACGTGCATATATTTACACGTGCACTACACGGCTGTCAGATTGCATGTGCTACAAACCACCAGAGGGATTCTTTTTTAGATGGAATCGTATCTTGTACGAGGCAGGAAATAACACAGCCTATTTTAAAATGTGGGACATCAAGGTTACACGAAACGAGGCTTCAAACACCCACATATCTTCACCAGGTGTCATGGCAACCTCCTCACAAGGAGCTGTACTGACCTGCTTACCAGATGTTACACCATAATCTGTGTCAGACGTGCATTTGCTGGGAAATATAGGCTAATATGAAGCAATGGCAGAGTTGCAAATAATCTTCCATGTTGGAGAAACAGTAGAAAAGGGGAAGCAAAGGTATTCTTGCATGTTGTGAATTTGTTTTTATTTTATATGCACACACACACACACACACAGGAACATCTCAGATTAATACCTGGGCCAGGATTTTAATTAACATTGTCAGGCTTTTGGATTTGTCCCAGGCAGTGCAGAGAGCCCTGGGATGTCCCAAGACGCAGAGACAATATTCATTTGATTAGACGCTACACAGCCACTTGACATTTAAGCTCAGTTGGTCGTGCGTAGGGACATGAACTGCTATAGCACATAAGCCAAACACTGTACTGCTCTGATAGTCTACACTTCACTGAAGGAACAGTAATTATAGGGAGATTTCCAGCTTCACTACCAGTCCAGTAACCAGCACAGGTTAAATATATCTCATGTAGGGCTGCACAATATAAGGAAAAAATGTGATGTGCAATAACAATATTACTTGCGATAAATATTAAAGTTTACCAAATGTCACAATCATTAGATGACCCAATAACCACTATAGTTAAATATATTGCATCCATACACTTTGATCAAATCAAGATTTCTCTGAAATAACCAGACACATTTCTTTCAAATATTTAATAAATATTATTTTGCCACAGAGGACTAATTCTAATCTTTCAGTGAACCCCTCACCTTTCCTCTAGTACCTCCATCAGGCTTTGTCAATTAAAACGTGCCGAGCATATTCCATTGTGTGCACTCATTGACCTTTCATCTCCATTTTGCGCACACAATATATCATAATCTGACGTAGTATCATGGAATTTGATGAACACATTCATGCTATCCCAGGGTGCTACTTTCTGTGTTGACTTTGGGTCGGAAACAATCGTTTGAAATTATTGGTGTAGAAATCTTTTTTTGTTTTAAAAGCTGTAGGAGACTTGCGCAGCTTGCCCCAACATACCTATGTGTAAGATGCCACTACAAAGTCATCTGAACTTTATTGTGAAAAGTAGTCTGCAGGTATTCAAAGCTTGTCCTGGATTACATTTAATGGTATGCTTTCAAATGACAGTTATGCAGTGACCTGTAAGAATTAAGTGTACAATGTTGAAAGAAAGACACTTTGTAGATATAGTCATATATAAATGCAAGACTGTCTAAACAACGTAACTCTTATGACAGAGCATCAGGTAACAGGAAATGGTGTGTCAGTTATATAAAGTGGAGGTGCATTGTGTACAGCATTGATAAGCACTACATTACTGGCACAATAAGGCCTCACAGTATCTTTTAATTCACCGGCTGTCTTTTCAGGTTATTTTAATAACCTCCTTCACAAGAGAAGCTATCTTCCAGGCCTAACCATTGAGAGCAATTGAATAGGAAGTACTTAAAATACCAGATCCTCTTCCTGGGTTTAATACCCAGATTAAATACAAACAGACAGACCAGACCATCAAATGTCATAATCCTCAGAAACAGTATTACAGTATTACACTAATGGTAAAATAAGATAACGTCTGATTATCATTTAACAAGCTAAATTACATAGGTCAACTAGAATGGCACTCGGAGAGTGTAGACCTCCGCCAAGGCCAATGTTGCATTCACGTGCTCCTCAGCTGGTCCCATTTCCCGATTTGGGAAGTCGCTCTTTTAACTTTGGTGTGTTCATGAGCTTTAAGTCGTAATATGGAAACAACATGGCCGCTACAAAGCAGATGTGTTGTATGTTATTGCTCAGAACACAACATGTTGATACTGTAGCTGTTTCTAAGTCGTTGTTCCAATTTGAGTTCATGTAAACGAGTCTGGAACACATTTTTCCGGTTATTCCGTAAATGCAGAACAAATGTCCTATGTGGCAATGTTAATGAAAGTGAAAGATCATTTGTGTATCTGTCCCATGATTCGGATCTACTCTGAAATGTAATGGTTTCTTCCTTGGCCCATGCTACATATTTCCACCAAATTTTATGAGAATTGGGGCAGTAGTTTTTTCCGTAACCCTGCTGACAGACATACAGACAAACGTACCGAGCCGAAAACATAACCTCCTTGGCAGAGGTAATAATTTGTATTTATAGCCGTGGTAGCCCACCTGCTAGAGCGGGTTGCCCCAGTACAAAGGCTTACTACAGTGGCCAGGGTTTGAATATGATTGGTGTCCCTTTGTGCATTTGATCCCCTTACTCTCTACATTTGTTTTATCAACTAAAGACAAAAAGAAAGAATTGTGTAGCATTACATAACATTTTTAAAACAAAAAAACAGGCAAAGCTAAGCTAAATCATAATTTTCCTCAGCAGTCATGGCTTAAAATGGTTTATTTGTTATCCTGGTCCTTCACATGCTAATTATTTAATGTAGCTTAAAAATGAATACTTCTATTTTTGCAAGTTGAAAACAAATTATTCATGTGCGTCTGTGTTCCTGTCACAATGGTACGTTGCTGCTTTGTTACTCAAAGACACACTATCTGACCTCTCCTGCTATGTTCAAAACATCAATCCTTCACAGAGGGGATACATAATCAATTTTCAGTGAGTCATGGCTCAATAATATATAAAAGCACTCTGTGAAAAGTGTCTGGTGCTCTCGGAGTCCAATGCATTGAGTAGTTAAAAACAACAATAATGCAGATCTGAATATTGAGCATTGAGGTAATGTCCATTACATCTGCTCTTATTAGAGTCTTATTATTTACAACATAGTGTACTTCCCAATGGGACAGAGGTTTGAAACCATTTCAGTGCTCCAGCAATGTCATAAATAGCCTATACAAAAAAATCAAACAGAATCTTTTTTTGCAAGGGCCTGTGTGTTTGATCTAAATAAAATCCAGACCGAAAGTAGGTCAGTGCAGATGGAACTGGTGTGGGCCTGAGAGCACCGTGTCTGCAAAACCCGCCCACCCCCATCTTTCTTACTGCCTCTCTCTCTCTCTCGCTCTCTCTCTCCCTCTCTCTCCTTATCTCATCCAGCATCCTCTTTTCTTTTCATTCTGCGGTCTTTAACCTTTTGACCTTAATAGCTAGCTCTTATTTTCACCTTACATAGTAATTTGTCTATATATATAGACAGGTTTTTTCTTACTGTATCCTTTTTACGGACTAGGTTCATCTCTCTGTCACATCCATGCTTGAACACAAGAGGTTAAATCCTTGTCTCTGGCCTCCTATGAGAGTAAGATTAGGCTGCTGCCATATTCCCAATACAAATACAAATCCCACTGCCAAGTTAAACATCCCTGTGGTTTAAAGGTTAGCCCCCTTCAGTGTTGCCTCCTGTGATCTCGGCGGAATCGCTGTCCTGAAAAACATCCACTCCCTGTGGCTATCATTCCACAGCCTATTGCTCTGCGCGCTTTTGTGCACAATTTCAATTATTCTTTACATGTCAGATTTGTTGAACATCTCAAATACCAAATAATAAAGTGTAAGTAAGGAACAATGCATGACAAGTTCATTTATGACGAGTAGCAAGGCGGGATTTACCTCTGTGAAGTCCAGGTCCGAATGGACTGCCCTGCTTCTTCCATTTGCCAGCAATGAAATGTAATGTGCCCAGAGCTACTGTGGAATTGATACTTAAAGGAAGAGTTCAACATTTTGGGATATATGCTTATTTGCTTTCTTGCCAAAACACCTGGTTTGTTATCAGCCAATTGAATGGGCATTATCAGTGTTTATCATTCTCATAGATGTGGGTCAGAAGGGGCCTGCTACACAAACAAGTAGCTTTTATCATCTGTTCACATGGTGAATCAAAGAAAGAAGGAAAACAAAACTTTAACGGCCGTAGTAATTATGACAGGAGCAAAAGCAAATGTCACGTTTTATTAGGTTTTACAACGTGTTACAAGATATTTTTAAGTTTTGCTTTCACCTTTACGGCAGTTTGGTCCATCTGACGCATTAGATTATTATTATTATTATTATTATTATTATTATTATTATTATTATTATTATGGTAGCTGATAATGCCCATTTAATCCGATAATACATTCAAAATGGGTGCAGCTGGTTAGCTTAGCTTAGCGCAAAGACTGTAAGCAGAGGGGAATAGCTAGCATGACTCTGTCCAAGGTAACAAAATCTGCCTACCAGCACATTTTAAGATCAAAAACTAACATGTTGTCTCTCGTTTGTTTAATTTGTACAAAACATATTATTGAACTATTCCTTTAACGAAGCAGTGTGGTTACAATGACTGAATAAAGGTAATGAGACTTAACATGATTTATTTTTCATCATATCTGTGTAGATGGAGATGGTGGTGAACTTTCACCCCCAGTGGGCGCTGGAGTTGACAGCAACAGCTGGCACTTCAGATACGGCGCCTCCGGACAGGGCTACTGCCCTCCTCAGCCCCTGAAGCCCGGAGAGATTCCTCCTGAAGCCTTCATCATCCCCGGATCCCCAGCCATCATTTCTATTCGCCATGACGCCGGCCCCGTGGATGACAAAGGTGACTTCATAAGCTTTGGCAAGAAGGAGGATGCCAAGAAGAAGAAAAAGAAGAAGAAGGACAAGAAAGACAAGAAGGATAAAGGAAAGGATGACGATGATTAGAGGTGAAGGGGTGACTTGAAAACAGAGCTACCAACAAACTACCATCCCAATTACAAAGCCAGAAAAAAAGCCAAAATGCATATTCTAGAACTGAGGGAGCCTCCTTGCAGCATATTTGCATAGACATTGTACAGTGGCCAAACCCTCATTAGACAAACAACATGCAAACTTGCTAAACAAATCTCTTTTTTTCTTGGCTTACTTTGCCCATAACGTCGGCCGATAAAAGTCTAAGGTTTATGGTTAACAAATGTTCTTAATGGACAAACTTCATCTAAATGTTGGACCAAATTAAAACAGAAAGGGTTTTATTGGATTAGATTAGCCTTTCTGTGATTAGCTGCCCCCTCCCCCAGTTTGTACAATAAAAACAAAAACACCTGAAAAAGGTGTACTATTTGTATCTGACCATTGTCAGCTGAGGCTGCCTGTGTTGGCATCTCTGTCTTTATGCAGCCCCCTTCCTTTTTGGTTCACCTAGTTGGAGGTGAAGTCGAAGCCGAACAAAAAAAAAAAAAAAAAATGAAACCAAGACTTTTGTCTTCAGTATTATGGAGGCCTTGTTGAAATTCAGAAAATGTGGTCTTTTGTAAAAAAAAATAATAAAATGAAAAACTAACAGCTTACAGTATATGTACCATGAGATTAGCACCTTTTATATGAATGAGGTGGCTGAGACAAGCAGGACCACACTCGAATAAAGAACTCTGTTTCAGTGTAACATAGCACATTGCTGAGGCTGAAGACCTGGACTGGGTTGCACCAACTATGCGCAAGTTTGTTCCCAGGTTAGGGTATAAAGTAGTGGCTTCATAACTGCTAGTTAATTTGCTATTAGCAAGTTACTCAATCGATTGTACCATGGGTAGTAAGGGGGGAATTCTACGGCTGTAACTAGTTATAACATTAAGATTTCAGATGAGTTGCAAATGTGTAATACCGTTCCCTCGCTGATGGGTAAAAACCACATGGATTTATAGTTGATTAGATTGGCATCAAAATTACGATCAGTTTTTGCATGTTTGAGTCCATTCTCTACAAATCTTGCAGCCTTTACGTCACTGCTGATATTTTCCATTATGTTTAGTGTTTTTGGAGTATCTTTCCTACCTTTCAGGCAGGCATTGTTTTTCATCTA
Source organism: Cottoperca gobio (assembly GCF_900634415.1). NCBI lineage: Eukaryota > Metazoa > Chordata > Actinopteri > Perciformes > Bovichtidae > Cottoperca > Cottoperca gobio. Next base: position 12,386,544 of record NC_041368.1, read on the forward strand.
TTATACTATTACCACGAAAATAAATTAGCTGAGACTTGAAACTTTTTCAGATTGAGAAATCCATCAAAGTGAACACGCCTTCTTTGTTGTTTAAGTTACAGGGCATTATAACGAAATGTAACTTTGGCAAAATGAAACATGTCAGCCAAGTCTCAGCATGTTGATTTAAAAAAATTGAATGGAATTAAATGAAAAAAAACAAAATACTTTTCTAAACGCAATTTTAAAAAATGTCATCAGTAACAAGTAATTTGTAGAAAATGGGCAAAAACATCAAAAATCACTCTTATAGTGTTTTCAAATTGCAAAATGGCATGGAATTAATAAAGACAAAAAAAATGGTGTGCAAAAAAAAAAAAGAATCTTGCTTTACTGTTAGTGAGTGCAATTATGTGACTTTGTATCATTTGCACCTGCTTTATTGCTTGCTTATCTATTTAGTTGTGACTTAAGGTTAACAGATTTTTGTGGTGCTACCGCTTGTGTTTTAGCAATGCGTGGATCAGGATTAGTGGCTACTTCGGATATAACTAGGGAACCTACGTGCAGTTGATGCAACCGGCCCCTAACCTTGCCTCTTCTCTTGGAATATGGCACAGGTCAATGGGGTCTTAATCCCACTGTGTATCAGCACACCCAGTCTGACATTATTGTACACAAACACGGACTCTCTCTGCCTCTAACTCACACATACACACGCGCTCTCTCTTGCTCTCTTACAAACAGATATACAGAAGACACAAAAATATACGAAAAGAACACAAACTGAAGGCCAATACCATCCTTAATATTGGAGTGTATTATATGGCTGGGATGCAGGAACGTTGCTTGTTGCTTCATTTCTGTTAAAGCCTGTTCCTTCTACTTCTGTCTTTGAATGTTAAGTAGTTGTTGTTCAAGCCCTGCACCAATGCCTCGACTGCTTCAGTGCTTGGAGGATTTTCTTGCCCGCTGCCAGTTTCCTCCCTCTACTCCCGTTTCTTCGAATCAACATGGTTGGACGACATTTCTCAAGTCACTCTCCTTCAATAACACTGTGGCATCTGTGTACATTTGTACATGCATAGACATGTGCACATATACTACACACACACCACACACTCTTTTGTTAGGTTCAACTTCAACTGAGGTTCGGCCCTTCAGCCAGGGATGAATCTTCTGACTGTTAATTGTCGACAGCTCTGTCATCTCTCACATATTGCATTACATGCATTGCATTCTCTGACAAGTTGATGCTCTAATGGATATAATGAGATAAGATTAACAGGCAAAAGAAGAGTCATTGTGTAGTTCTAACGTAGAAGACAAAGAAACTGCAGCAGAGTTATTTGGGCAGGTCATTCCTCTTTTGTACAAGCAAAGGCATTGTGGTTATTCCTCTGTCAGCCATTAGTGGGTACTGATCAACTTGGGTGGACAAAAACCACTTGCAAAATAAGTGCAGCGCAGATCAGCAGCAGTGGAAAGAGGTTAACTTGTGGTTGACTTGGAAGGGGGGAGAATCCAGTTAGGGATTTTAGTGGCGGTGAAGCACATTGTTGACATTTTTAAGACAATAATCACAGCTGACAAGACCCGTAAAATTATACTTTTTTGTCTTAATCGCTGCACACAAACATCAGAAATAATGCTGCTAGGACGTGATGTGCAGGAGAAACGTGCCAGTTGCATTGATCAAAGTGTGCAATGATCAGCTTTACTTGGCCCTGATATGGTAGAGAAAGAGGTAGTAGATATTGGAACAGTATTAACAAGTTTCGAAAAGTGTCATAAAATGTCACCCCAGTGTTCCTTTCTTTAAAACATCGCCTCACTAGCCACAGTAGGGATATGTAGGTGCTGCTATCAGGCTATTCCTCCCATGTGTTTTTCCCCCCTGCCCCGTCCGTCAGGTGTACTTCTGTGCTGTCAGATCACCAAGTGGCAGTTTGCATGTTATACGCAAAGGAAACAGATACTATATAGATACTATATATACATAGATATGTTTTTCCAATGGGAAATGCGTATCGGAATACATATACCTCTGATACACATTCTCAAATATACACACATGGAAAGACCCACACTCGTCCACACGTTCATACATACATTTATACATACATTGCGAACAGTAATTCTGTGGTAAAACCTAAAAGAATCACATTTTTTATCCTGTTGAAAATGAATTTAATCTTCTAGATATACATAATGCTATTGTGTTATGCTATGAAATGCTCCCCCCCCAGTTTTTTACCCTTATGATTTTCATAGATAAGAAAATCATTCCTTAAAGTTGTGTTAAGCTTTGAAATGATGATCAAACGAACACTATTGTGAAATCAAATCATTTACTCACCCTCCATATCTGTCCCTTGAAAAATTTAAAAAACTCCAGAAAAAGAAGAAAAGAATCAAAATACATAAAATGGTGTGAAAAAAAAATGGATAAAGTTGATGTATTCTCTGCTTGTGTAAAGTGAATGTTCCTCGGCCGCTGGGCGTGGCAGTGAGTGGCACACACCAGTCGACTGTGACAGTGCAGATTTGTTCATAAATTGTTTTGTACACCTGCTTTTCATTGTAAAGGTGATAATAGTGATTCTTATGATTTCATCAATCTGGTAATGTGTTTTGTTAATAAGTCACAAATAAAGTTTTTCTTAAATATCTTAATATCTGAGTTGTGTTTTGACTTGATTTCAACCAACAGTTAAATACCTCTTTATCATGGGGATGTTTAATCTTCATATTTTTTATTCGTGCAGTCAGCCATTATTAGGGAAAAATAAACTTTAATGAATCAAAGGCAGAGTTTAGATAACGGCCTGTCATGGCATTATTTAAGAAGAACCTGACTACTATAGTTAATGAAACATAGGTGGATGTCAGAATGTAATATGTCTGATTCCATTAAATACTTTAGTATATTGTGGGAGTATATGTAAATAACCCACAGAGTATAGAACTGGTACAGTTCAACTTTTTGAGTCTTTTCCATCAGACAATATTACTTTTCTAAATGTCTTCCTGGAAATTTCTGGACCTAAACTGAAACATTTTGTCCTTGCACTGTTGAGGAATTTGTAAACAAAATACTTAATCACACTGACAATGTTACTCAATTGTAACCTCCCTCTAACCACTCCGCCATAAACATCTGTGTTTATTGGCAGGAGCAAACACTGTCGAAACACATTGGAACCCGTTCAATTACCAAATGGAAAAAAAAGATTAACTTGATGGAAAACAGATGATAACAATGGAAAGGGATCATCCAGCAGCTCACATATGACTGAGAAAATCAATGGTGCAAACAACAATACAAAAATCTGATTTATAAAACATTTTGTGCTTGGAATTCTCCATTGAGCTGAAGGTGAAGGGGTCAGCAACATAACAGGAGATTCAAGGATCCTGGTAAATATGGGAACTTAATTTGTTCCTCCATTTGAACAAATTGTTCTCATTTTTGCAATGTTGTCTAGGAAGAAGGGGTCTCTTAATGTCTGTGCCACGAGCTCCACCTGTCTGTAGACTGGAGAAATCATTAATTAACTTCCTTCTCCGCGGGTCCGTCTCTCCAGCAACACTGACACCTACTGATGAAAACTGAGACTGGCTGTGACCCACATTGCTCTCATTCTATAAAACATTTTGTGTGTAAGAAGCAAAGAATAAAGAATAACAATGATACACAGAATAATTACACATTCTATATTGTTCATCTTTAAAATGAATATACAACGAGTTAATCCCAATGACACTGGCACACAAAAATTAAATATTTAAGTCATATTATCAGTCATTGACGGCTTACTGAAATGTCCTCGCAGGTACAAGGCTAGGGGCCCAAAATGTCACTCAAAGAGACATGTAGCAACCAGGAAGAGACTCAAAATGACCACAAAGATACATAAAACAACAACAAAAAGAGGCTCAACAACTAGAAAGTCTGTGAATAAAAAAATATGAAACAAACATACAACATATTTTGAAATTAAAATGCTGTTATCCACTATTCCCTTTTAAAATAAAATTACTTCAAACTAAAATTGTCCTAAAAGCTTTGTTAGTTGTTTGTTTGATGTCCATCTGCCCCTTAGTGGCCATATTTTTAAGTGCAGCTTTAAATACATTTAAAATCCTGTTCCTTCATTCAGCTCTTACTTTCAATATTATAGTTGTGTTAAATGATTTTAAACCTATAAACAATATTGTTTATTGCACCAGCACCATTACAAACATGTATTCATCTGAACAATGAAAATGTCAACCATTATGGGAAAATGTACTGTTCAATTATTTCATATATGTTCCCTACTGTACCATGTTATCTTGCAAGCATAACTTTACTGAAATTAATGTAGTGCCATTGCAAAATGAAAAATAAAATTCAACTGTTTCAACATGGATTCAATAAGGAGCATATTACAACGTAACTTCACAATCAAGTTGTGTATGTAAATACGTTTTATTGAATAAATAAGTTTGTGTTTGTGTGTGTGTGTGTGTGTGTGTGTGTGTGTGTGTGTGTGTGTGTGTGTGTGTGTGTGTGTGTGTGTGTGTGTGTGTTGTGTGTGTTGTGCGCTCTCTGATTGCTGTCAAGCTGTGTGACCTGTTCCATGCTGCACATTTGCAAACCATCTACTCATCAACACTGCCGGATATCAACCCAGGCTTCTTCCCTCATGCTTCCACAGATCCTTGATTCAGCTACAGTGGTGGACTTAAAGAAAAAACCCAGCAAATATCACTAATATTTCTCTAAAGAAGAACAAACTATTAGCATGAGTAAATGCAAATTAAACAAAGCTCTTGCAGTGACAGTAAAACTGTTGCGCCTTGTTATAGAAGCACAGTAGACATTGTCCCTGATACAATATTGTGTAATCACCTTAAGGCTATGGAACAATTCAGTCTTATGTTCCCCAAGGCTGCAACGATGGAATATGAGTACAATCTACTGAAATCTGCACACTCAGGCATCCTAGTATGACTGTATTGAAAACGCAGTAACTGTACATAGCTACGGTAAAACTTTGTAAACCATCTGCTATTTCAGAAGATCATCCCTCACAACAAATGATGTGGAAATGGTTTAAACATTTGCTGTATATTGTCTATTATAAGAAACCACAAAAACATAAAAATATTTTCCTTTGTCGATCGTAGTCTTGATACAAAATAAAAAAGATAATGTCAGTGAAGTGAATCCAGTGAAGTAAGCAGTAGCAAAGTGATGTCTGAACATACCCCACTATAAAGTGAACTGCGACTGATATAACTACTTTAAATGTGTCTATAAAGTTTTATTTAGTTCTATGCTTGTAAATTTCTTTTTAACAGCCAGAATTCCATTTTGAGAAGACTTAAAAAAGGGATTTTCCATTCCCTTTAATCCGAGGCAGAAAGGTTACTCTAATTAAACTCAAACACGGGCTATAATATTGATTTATAAGTGGGTTCAATGAATTGCCATGTATTGCTGTCAAACGGTGGCTTTGTTGGGGGATTTCAAAATAAGCGAGTAAAAAATGGAGCTTTTGATCATTAACTTTGAGACGACTATCACTAATTAGTTCTGAATGTTATTCTCCACTTGTATTTGCTGTTAAAGCACAGGAGAAGAATTTAAAGGGACAGAGCTCACCGTGGGACAGTTTGGTCGGGCTGTACTTTTGCTGCTCATCACTCTAATCAAACGTGCAGTATATTAGCCAAGACTCACACCATGGATAACTGAATTTTCCACTGCAGGCCATTTATTTTTTTAATAGAAATAATGTGTGGAAGCAATTTCTTTCTGCATCTCTTTACTGGTAATTACTTTGTATTAAAATGTTTAATTATCATATTTGAATTATGTCTATGCAACAGAGATTGTCTAATTAATTTGTTTCACTTAATTTAACGTTGCCCTTATCATCAATGGCATGTATTTATCTGCCTGTTTATGTACATATATATATATATATATATATATATATATATATATATATATATATATATATATATATATATGTATCTTAGTTGCAATATTGTTTACTTTAATAATTGTTAGAAAGTGCTTGAATTGCAACCAAGCAACTGCAACCTCTGGGCCTAAAAAGACAAGCCAATGCCTTCAACTAGCATTCTTTTTAATAGCCAGCAGGGAGCAACTCAACTGGATTAAAAGGGAAGTCAGATTGTATAGAAGTCAATGAGAAAATGACTCCACTTCTCACTTGATTTATTACCTCAGTAAACATTTTCCTGACGGGTTTATGATCTCAATCGCTAGTTTCAAGTTTTCTTCAATGAAGCATGATGTTAATTTTGTAAATTATGGTAAATTTCGATAAAGCAGGGTTTGCTTAGTGCGTGGCTACTTTGTGATTGAAAACCACGGTTCTGGTTGCAAAAATGTGTACAACATCATTTAACATATGCAATATGTGGGTGAGACTTATCCCCAAAAACAATGTTGGTCAGCGATGTATAATAGCTAAATGGCTAAATGTATACAAACTTAGTGCCTATGCTGTTGCTCTTTTAGCATTACACACTAGCCCTTAGACTATGGCCCAATTTAAATCCGAGTGATCTTCGTTTGTAGTCACACTCACAGCTGAATAAAGCTCCCTTCTGTCAGGTGTAGGGTGTAAATAAAGCAGCAAGCTTCGGTACGAACTTCCCTCCCTCTAGCAGAAACAGGAACTGTCGTAAGTTTTTGTAAGCCTAGTTACGTATCATAAGAAAAATAATAAATAATGATAAAACTCCAAATTCCTTAGTGGCATTTCTGACACTTTGTAAACCTCTTTTTTGTTTTTAAATGTTTATAAGTTTCTTGGTTTTTGCAACAGTCCCTGTAAAAATACAATATTGTACAATCAAATGAACACGTCTACCGTTGTATAGACTAACCTTTAAGTTGTTAACATCTGTAAGTCAATAATACATGTGCATCTTAGTTATCTTAGCGCAGTTTACTAGTGGATGTTTGCGTGGAACTATTTTTCCTCAGCGTGTTCCATGACGGACACAAACAGCAATGCATGTGGTCAGTAAGGGCAGCTGGTTAAGTCAGGACCGATGCAGACTCGCTGTTGGAGGGTATTATAAGCCACTTCCACGGCAGACCCTCCACGCGAATGCACAAACTGGGTGGAAGTGGGTAGGGAGAGGGTGTAGGGGCCGGATTGAAATTGAGACTATACCAACCCAAAAGTAACACAGCAGTCACATTGTAAAACACTACACTTACTTAGTCCTGTATACAACAAAACCAGCTTCATATCTGTCCAGATGTAACAGTATGAGGCTGAAATTTAGCTAAAATTATTTTTTTCTATTACCTCCTCAGACTGCTGCAGCTTTGTTACATTTCTTTTACAATTGTTGTCAGTTCATGTCCCTGTTTTTTAACTTGCACGGTAATTTACACACAGTCCCTACCCCACTGATGCAAGTCACTTCCTCTCTCTCTCTCTTTCTCTCTCGCTCTCCTTTTCTTTCTCCACCCAGCTGTAGATCAGGATACATGAATGCTGGGGAGGAGGATAGTGGCAGAAATAGGGGAGAGAGAGAGAGAGAGAGAGAGAGAGAGAGAGAGAGAGAGAGAGAGAGAGAGAGAGAGAGAGAGAGGAGGAGGAGGAGGTAAAAAGGCAAGACATAGTAGGACAGAGAGTGTTGGAGGGCAGCATACTGTAGCATAGTGCTGTGTTGTGATTATGGAGTGAGCATGGAGCAGCAGGACCACAACAAGAAGAGAAGGGGATACAATGAGGAAACAGCCTGGCTTCATGTGTGATCAATAAAAGGTAGATTAGTTCAGAATCTGAGCATTTTAGAAAAGAAGGCTCATCAAGCAGCGCTGCTTTGCAGAACTGATTGCCTGCAGACTCTGAGTTTGTCTTCTACCATTAAGGGATTTGAAATATGAAGACAAAGTCCCTCCAAATCTTCAGGATTTATAAGGACATAAAACAGAAAGCGGAAAACTAGCTCCTGACATTTGGACTCAAGAAAAAAAGACGTCTCGCAGCAGGATCAAGCAAACACTCAGGTACTGTATGCCTGCTAAACAGAATAACAAAAACACATTAGGGAAGCAATTGTGCTGAAGCCAGAAACAGCTCTGTTCTTTAGTCCTGATCATTTAAAAAGAAAGTGTGTGGCACTCAAAGAGCATGTATATTTTCCCCCAATAACGGAACATTTAATTGTGTATTAACAGGGCAGGATCACTTTGCGTTAGACGGTGACAACAGACATAAGGTCAATTGACTGAGCTTAATTAACATGAGATGACACGACAACCAAAATAATAATAATAATAATAGTCCCTAAAGGTATATATGATGAAATGTTCTTTTTGCAATTTTGGCATCTCTGGATGAAGGCTGTTGGGGAGGATGAAGAGGAGCCTTGTCAGAATGTGTTTGCATGAAATTCTTGACATAAATCAACGCTTGCGAGCTCAAACATTCCCACTCTGTAATTTTAGTGTATAATAATCAAATGCCTTTCCATATGCAAAAACAAAATCACACATTATCGCTCCGTTGTTGACAACCAAACTGCTGTTGCGTAAATCATTAAAATGACCTCTTGCACACACAAGAATACTGGCACATATAAATTTGTGAGTGGCACGGACACACACTCACACAAAATGCCACCTCTGTGAAAGGGTGTTCCAGTTAAACGCACACAAAGCTTAATGTAGTCTATAGCATTAGTGTGTGTATACATTATGGCCTCTTTCCAAGGTGAGCTGAATGTGGAGGACAACAGAGTGGAAACTGCTTGCTATGACAAACAATCCAACGAGAGAGGAGACAGAGTTCACCAAAGGAGCTATGTTTTGAATTTCATTCGACAAATAAATAATTCTTTGTGCTGTCAGACACTGAGAGGGGATCTGTGCGGTATGTTTGAAATGCTAATATAATATAGAACACTTGTTTTCAAAGCCTCCCCTTATTATCAGCATTAACAGATAACCATATTATCCAGCCACACTTTCAGTTTAAAAGTGAGTGCATGATATTGTGTTATTTCAATTCTGCCATTCATTTCTGCCAACCCTTATTATCCTTCAGTGCTGCAGCATTGAAGCAGTCCCTCGTCTCAGTTCTAGCTCTGTGCATTGTTTCAACTTGTCCTGCTTATTCGTGTATTTCTCTCACAGCACCATCTCAAATGCCTCTCACTGTAAACTTCCTCTCTTACTTTTAGACGGATGTAATGGCGTGGAAACACTGCCGCTCTCTCGAATTATCTGACTTTTGAGACGGCCAAATAAGGGATGGGGAGACGGGCGACTGACCTGACAACTCCGGTTCCAGTTTTAGGTGTCCCCGCTCTGGTTGGAGTGCGTGGTTGGAGGACAACAGGAGGAGACAGAGCCCTGCTGCAGACGTGGGGACCTCAGTGCAGCGTGGGTGTTCAGACGTCCCCGGGGATAAGCAGACCATCCACCCAGCACAGTGTTCAGCTAACTGATACACTCTCGACGCCATCAGATAGCATTACTCAAACATCCAAGAGCTATATCACTAAGGAAACAGTGTACAAGGAGATATTACTGGTAACAAAGAGTGACAAGGAGAAAAGGGTTATTTTGAAACAGAAAAGTGGGGAATCAAAGTCTAAAAAGGAAGTGACTTTCAAAGCACTTGGAGGTGAGGCCTCTGAGGATGTGGCCTGCAGTCAGAGGCGCAGTAGTGGGACGTATTGTTATGCCAGGGCAATCAAGACCAACCCACACTTTGCAGCAAATGTAACTAACGTCAGGCCTAAATTGAAATCTGCTGGCCGCTACACCAACGGCAGCGTGGTAGATTCAGAGGCGATCGGTGGAATTAGCGTTCACAATGATGAAGCAGAGCCTGTTAAGACTGCATTCTCTCGTGGAAGAGACCCAACCAGACTGCAAGGTCATTACACAGAGCGGTGTGGGAAGACGCTGCTGTTATCCACTGCCCGACCTTTCGGTATGCCACAAAATATATGCAGCCATTGCGGTGGCAGACAGTCTGCAACCACCACAGTTCCAACTATGGGGGAGAAAAGCTCTCCTGCTGATGCTTGCCTCGGAGAGAAAACAGTAAAGTCAGACCTCACCTCGCTCTCGACTACCACGCATGTCCAGATGCCCCACAGTGAGAAAAACCTTAAGACAGGCCATCAAGAAATCTCCGAGAGCGTCACAAACACAGACAAAAGGACACTCATTAATCCACAATTGTTATATTTTATTGAAGAGCTAAAGTATGGAAAATCACCACACCCAGCATGTCCATTGCACTCTAGGGGCAATTTAGCCACTTTGTCACAGACACATGCTGCCAGTGATGGAACATCCCCTCAACCCACAACCATCCTACATGCCAAAACCATCACTGTCACTAAAGCAACTATTGAAACAAGACAAGAGGATGCTAGTAAAAAATATTTAGCAAAGGCCGGTAAGATCCCCCGACCAACAAGTCTTGCGTTGACCCCACAGATGGCCACAGCTACCAAACCAAACATCTCACATTCACACACTAATCCTCACCACCTACAGATATCACAACACAACTCTACACATAACGTGCCTGGAAATATATGTGTATCCGTACGTATGCCTGAAAATGTTTTGCCGCTACCTTCTCAACCTGGAACCACATCCATTACCAAAACACACAAAATAACCACAACCTCGAATGCAACACTGGTGTCCACTGAAAGCATACCAGCTAAAGTTGCCAATGTTCAACGTGAAGCGCAAGCAGCACGAGTAAACGTGGTAATAAACACAACAGATAGCCCACAAATTATCCCTAAATCTCCACCTTATTACCCGCAGCCAATGCATTACACCCCATTCATAAACCGGATACAACTGCACAACCTACACATGCATGTCCACCGCCCACCTCACAGAATCCAGGTCACGCACCACAAGAAAAAACATTCTCAAGTGTCGACAGCAAATCACCAGGAAAAGCGTCTTTTATTGACACTGCAATGAACTCAAATGGATTCCCCACACCACTCACAACTACGCCATATCCACTTCTCAGCACTGTTGTCCCACAAAGAACTATGAATCGCAACTCTAATTCAGATCATACCAGCACTGAAGATAAATCTGTGGCTACACAAATCCACCTAATTCAACGTAACTCCTCAAATTCCGAACCTGCACTTAATGTTTCTACTGGATTTCTAAACTCAACGCCAAGTGCAACAAAACCCCTAGACTCAAGGGTTAGGTTGCCCTCAAGTGGAGCTCCGACTTCCACATCTACATGTAACAGCACTCTATACAAAAATAAAGCCCTCAGGTACTCCTCAATCAATCTGAAAAATACACCGCCCACAGCTTACGCCTCTTCATCTACATTGTCAGGAAACCAAAGTAATGTCTGTGCATCAGGTACAACTTCACTTCAATTAGCAGACACAAGACAGCACCACAAAGTTCTTAGTCGTAATGAAGCACCTCACGTACATCAAGCTGATCACACACGGGCAACAGACAACAGAACTCAAAGCAATGATGAATCTGGCATGTGCGGTGTTGTTTCCAATCAGGAAAACAACTCAAAAACAACTCCAGTTGCATTACCTGAGCTAAACATGTCAACAAATCCAAACAGAGGCAGTGATGCGAGCACCCGCAATACTAAATCAGCCATTATTCCAGATACTGAATCATATACCCATGGAAACAAATTCAGTGGTAATCTAATCAATGAATTAGTTGTGCATGAGTCAAATGACCATGAAAATTCAAATCGGCCCCAGGTCACCAACCTTCAGAATTATATTTCCCTAATTAAGTCAAGCAGCTCTTGTCTGCAGGGTTCCATAAACACAGAACAACAAAGGCGCACACATCATCAAGCATACAAAGACACAGAACAAGAGGGACACTGTGCTACATGCCCACCAGTAAAATCAGCCCTGGAGACAGATTCAAATACAGAACAGTTTGCCTCTGGTGTATCAGTCAGGCATGCAAATACTAAGCTTAAATCCAATGCAGATAAAAGGACACTTACCAATCACTTCCCAACACCCTCTGCCGAAGCACAAAGAAACTTTGAGCCCGCTTTCTCATCAATGAAAAACACTGGTGCACATGTCGACCCCATTGCTGAACCTTCAGTTCTCCAAAGAACGGAAGGGGAACGGGTGCTACCACAAGCACACACAAGTCCAGAGCTTTCATTCACTGCATCAGCCCCTTTCAACAGCAAGAGAGAGCTTTGTACACGCACAGACCCTGAATGCAGTTCCATAAGGCCGTCATCAACAATGCACTTGGCATCCGTTCCCCTCCTCCTGTCCTCTGAGGCAGAGGCAATCGTCAGACTGGATTCAAAGTGTAGCCCTGCTCCACCTCAGCTGTGCCCAGAGGCCACCAGCCTGGCTCACTCGCACCCAACTGCTACAGCCCTGTTGTTGCCTCCTTCCCCACAGTGCTGCAAATCAGCAGCCCTACAGCAGAGGCTCGAGACTGTGGAGGCCAGCCTGGCAGCCAACAAGGACAGGATCACTACTCTGCTTAACATTATCCATGACCTGGAGATGTGCCACACTCCCACCAGCAGGTAAGAGGATGTGTGTATCTGCACGACACCTCCAATGTACTATTTTACTTTACATATACACTCGCAACAGAATTATTTCATGCTGCTTATCAAACATTTAGTGTATAGTTTAACTACAATACAAAACCTGCAGGGTCAGATATGACTGAATTATAAATATATTCCACATTCAATTCCACATTCCAATAAAGGTGTAGCTGCTTGGCAGATTTGGTCTAGGGAATTACTTTAAAAGCTGCCCTGCATTGCTGATCTTTGACTTTCCAGTGAGTCATCACTTGCATTTACTGAATCCCCCCAGTGGCTTTGCAATGCATTGGCAAACTGCATTGATTTTTAATGTAAAAAAAACACTTGTGTGTGTTTGTGTAATTATATATAAGCCCTTTGATTATTCATCCATAGTTTAGTGGAGAAACTGCTGGTTACTGTGATGGCAATAGAAAACCACATACAACAGAGAAACCAGGGTATGTAGGGTAGAAATGTTTGTTTTAATCAAAAGTTACAGCACAGATTGGACTGCCTAAAAACGTTTTATTTCACCCGGGGACGGTGCCTTACTTCCTGTTGTGTGTGTGCTTGATGCATTGGGTCGTCTCGTCGCTTTTTTTTAATAAACTAGCAAAACCTTGACCTAAATTATTATTAATATTTGCCCTAACCACGAGATTAAATCAACATGAGACCTTACGCCTAATTGTAACTTTAAACAGAGATGATTTGTTTTTATTTTTTGTTATCGATTTTGGAAGATAAACTTAGATTTGTTCTTCTTGTACTGCTGCAACCGCGACAAATAGACTTCCCTGCAGATTTTCAAATTACTTTTATCTGATATCATAACGTTATATTGGAAAATAAAAATGAAAGCACCCAGGATATATTTATAAAACGTTAACCCAAACAACAAAGATTAACATTACTGTCCGATCACACTGGGATCTTGACTCACTCTCACTCTTTTCATTCACACACATAACTCAACTCTGGGTTGCAGGCACTTACTCGCCTGTTGTAAATTGAACAGCTAACGAAAAGGTGCACTATACTTCAAATAGGTGAACAAACTGGTGATGTTGGGGTTATACCTGAACATTTACAGTAGACTAGGGTGACTTTAGGGGTAAACGTTAGCGTTACCATGCGCACAAAGCCTGTTTAAAGGAAACCGTTAATGTGAAGTTAGCTTGTTAGTTAGCCAGTACAGTTAGCTACCCAGTACATTTCATTCAATATCCAAGGCACATGATATGGGGCACAAGTTATGACATTCTAATCTTCATCAAAAGACTTCGTCAAAGCGCGTACTGCTACGTCCTGCAAAACCATGCCCATCCGGCTGAAATACCAAGTTGTTAGGGAATCCCTAACACACTTACCTGTTTTATTTTACCCCCCTATTTAGTTATAAAAATAACACAAAATCTGTGCAACACAGAAAACATTTGGAAAGTGTGTGGTAGATGTTCTAGAATTAATTTAGATGCAGCCACTTTGTTGAACATTGAATTTGTACTGACATTGACCTTGTGAACATATTGAAAATAAAGCCCTAACAAGAGAAATAAATATGATTTACACCATTTATTACATACACTATGATGTGAGAAGTTGCATAATTACCTTCTGAACGTGAACATACTGTCAAGATGTTATGAAGCTGTGATCGCAGTGTGGCGATGTGAAGCCTTAACATTGAAGATTTCAAACAGGTCTGTGAATGTGTGAATGAGTGTGACAGAAACCTACTTGGGCATTTCAAGAGGGCATATCTCGGAGAGATTTATTTAGCGTAGAACTCTTCTGGGACAAATAACAAGAATTAAAACTGCCTTCTGGCAATGTGTCTCTGTCAATCAATCTCATCCACTGTGCTAATAAGTTGTGACTGCCTCCGAGGTCATGTTTCAGAATAACCAGCTCCTAATAACCAACTGATGTCTGACATAATGCATGTTATATGGCTCATCGCTTCCAACAACAGTCATACTGAAAGGATGAGTGGAGAGAATATTTAAATGTGAATCTGAAAGAATGAGAGTTTTGGATGTTTCTCTTATTTATTGTATGCAATTTCATTTGTGTTTCCTTTATCCTAGCCGGCGATGCTACAAAACTGGACAGGACCTCAAAAACTGCTCAACTTGCCAGAAGACTGCATGTATTGTCTACAGGTGAGATAATGATAGAGAAGAGAGAGAGAGAGAGAGAGAGAGAGAGAGAGAGAGAGAGGAGAGAGAGAGAGAGAGTAGAGAGAGAGAGAGAGAGAGAGGAGAGAGAGAGAGAGATAGAGAGAGATAGATGATAGTGATAGTAGAAGAGAGAGAGAGAGAAGAGCGAAGAGAGAGAGAGAGAGAGAGAGAGAGAGAGAGCTGAGAGCGCGGCTCGCTCGTAGCTAGCTCGATAGATCTCTAGCAGAGCCCGCGCAGGAGAGGGAGCGCGAGAGATAGATATATAGATAGGATAGCGATATAAAGCGAGATAGAGACGCCCGAAGACGCAGGAGAGAGGAGAGAGAGAGAGAGAGATAGATAGATAGATAGATAGATAGATAGATAGAGAGACAGCCGCAGATAGATAGATAGAAGATAGAGAGCGAGATAGATAGATGATAGATAGATCAGCGCGCAACAGACAGAGAGAGATGAGAGATAGAAGAGATAGAGAGAGAAGATAGAAGAGAGAGAGAGATAGATAGTAGATAGATAGATAGATAGATAGATAGATAGATAGATAGACAAACAGACAGAGAGATAGATAGATAGATAGATAGATAGATAGATAGATAGATAGATAGATAGATAGATAGATAGATAGATAGAGAGAGAGAGAGAGAGAGAGAGAGAGAGAGAGAGAGAGAGATAGATAGATAGATAGATAGATAGATAGATAGATAGATAGACAGACAGACAGACAGACAGACAGACAGAGAGAGAGATAGATAGATAGATAGATAGATAGATAGATAGATAGATAGATAGATAGACAGACAGACAGACAGACAGACAGACAGAGAGAGAGAGAGATAGATAGATAGATAGATAGATAGATAGATAGAGAGAGAGAGAGAGAGAGAGAGAGAGAGAGAGAGAGAGAGAGAGACAGACAGACAGACAGACAGACAGACAGAGAGAGAGAGAGAGATAGTGAAATTGCCAATTTTGCCTGCATGCGGTGTTTGACCTGTTAAGTGAAGAGAGCAGCTCTAGAAACTACATTATTGCCTAAATATAGATCTATGGTTGCAGAATATCATGAATATATAGTATGATATTGTTTTGTGTTATTTCTTTGTTTTGATTATAGGCTGGGACAGGAAGCTTTAATTTAGATAAAGTAAAACATGTGGGCTTAAAACATCCACTTGTGAGATATTTTCACACAGGTATGAAAAAAACATTTTAAATCGATATTTTAAAATGACACTCCGTTTCATAGACTTATGATGAAAAGCCACAGGATGAGAGCTTAAATTAAACATGGATTTCAATAAAATTCTGAATTGCTTTACCGAACATTTTGATACGCACAGCAGTGAGACCATGCATCGCTTTTTCCAAGGGCAATTTCAAACTATAGAGTTTATCTACAGTTTCCTTTGTGTTTGAAACACAATTCAACAAGGTCGAGTCATTTTGAAATATCAGCTGCCAAGCAGTTCACTGCCAGCCTGCCCACTTCTCTTCACTGAAAATGAATGACTTACTGTATGGGCAGCTTACTAAATAAAAAGCGCTGTACTACTCATTTGTTACATCCCTCAGAATATATAGGGGGTTTACATTTTCCTCTGTGGGAAAATCATAAATCTTTTGAAACAACTGTCAAACTAAAGCACTGACCGTATGTGACTGAACCTATTCATAATCCAATTGTATGGAGGGATGCACTCTCTGAAGTTCAAACTAGCAAAGAGGGAAAAGTCATTCCCAAGCAGCCTGCACAATAGATTTATAAATATGTATAATGATCCCTGTACTGAATTCATGTAAGCATTGTTAATGTGATTAAAAGGGGATTTCATGTCGTATAGAAATGAAATATTTCAGCAGATGAGATGAGCTGTAAGAGGAGGGTGAGTTTATTTAAAGTAGCCTCACGCTAAAATTAGACATTTGGCATTTTCTTATTTTCACATCCTGCAAAAATTTTAAGCAATTATAATTTAAAGGTGAAACTGTAATTTTTGTTTACTTAATAAAGAAAGATAAAGAGAGACTTGTATTACATATACCTTGCCCATTTTCTTAAAGTTGTAGTGCATGAAAACTTATCATAGAATAGTGGTTGGCCAACTTTGATCTTGGTTTGCACCCATTAGCTGAAATGTTGCATCAGTTAAAGGGGATGAAAAAAATAATAGAACATTGTCCCAGAAATACTGCATTTGAAAGGAGGCTACTGAAATCTAAGTCTTCTCATCATCTTTTGGAGAAAAAAAATCTCATGCTCTACAAAGCAAAACCTAAAACGGTCTTTATCTTGAAATATTCAAAACATTCCTCCTGATCTACTTATTTTCAAAGGCGCTTTTGCATGACAAAAAGATGTTACGTAAGTTGATCTGCTGACTGCTGTGTGTTGGCATCTGGTCCTTAAAGGCCAAGTGGAAGATAAGGAAATTTGAACAAGACGTGTGCACCTTCAGACAAAAAGGACACCCTGCTGAGGGATGTCTTCCTGCCAAAACCAATTGACCAATTTGAAATCTGACAAATGCAGAGCTTCCCACATGAGTGCCACAAAGTGAGCTGTAGCTACAAAAGCTTGATGCATAATAGAAAAAATAAGCTGGTAATGCAGATCTGACAAACATAGGCATCCTTTTACATTCTTCGGCAAGAGCTGAATTTGAAACATTTTGTGTTGCTTTCACATCTGTGTTTTGGGGGATTTTAGTCATTTTTGAGCTGCATGTCTGTTTTTCCAGCGTGGAGTATGACTTCAGACAGCAGGAAAGACGCTTCTTGGAAGTTCTGAATCTTTCAGCAAGAGGAAATAATACTTTCAACATGCACCTATCCCCGCCCCTGAACTTCAGCCTGCTCAGAAATGTCATCATTAAGAACTTAACAAAGTCAAAGGTGAGAAGCAAAAAGCTGTGCAAGACCCTGTTCAAATGGCTGCCCAGGAAAATCCAGCAAGTGTAGACCTCTCAACAATACCTGTGCACTGTTTAATAGCCATAAACCTGTGTTACAAGTGACCAGCAGAAGCCTTCCTACCCATAGAATGAGGTTACTCTGGATTAGGCTCTTCCTCAGTAGAGTTCCACTTTCCTCTGTCAAAGCTTATAAACTTGATTTTGTACTCAAACTTGGCCCTTATCTTCGTGACCTTCAGGTACTATCATCCATAAGGATTATTTCACTTTTGAAAGTTAATGTTGTTTTGTTGTCAATGTGCCTGCTTAAAATGTATGGCCAACCACAGCCATATATTTCTTTATCTAATTTTGCATACAAGATTCTGTTATGCACCTTTATGATTAATGCACTATGAGTTCCACTTGATGTTACATTATCCCTTCAATTGCCCCCCCCCCCCCCCTTACCTGCTTCTCCTGAGACTAAATGTACATAAAACAAGTTTTTGAATGGAATCATTTTGAAATGCAAAAATAAATCAGAATTTTCTGACTGTTTATTTGTCTCTAAATCTGTTCATTTATCCAGAGCTTTGTTTAATTGAATGCTAAACCTCCCTTTGAACACTTTATGAATTAAAACGTTTTTTTAATTGGCTAAGAGGTACAGCTTCAGTGCATCTGAACCTTTTTCCCAACTGCAAACTAACCACGAGAGGGCAGAAAATAGAGAAACATTCATTATGTCTTTGCCAATTGTGCTGATGGTCTCCAAATCCCCAAACAATCTGAACTTCATAAAAGGTTTCTGAGTAAAACAATGACATGACGAAAGGCTGCAATGAAGCGTGAGTCAAATTCAAAATGTCCATGTGCACATGAACACACAGGCGCATGAACATAAAAAGCCAAGAACAGCAACATAAAACAAAACCTTGTGGACGGTTTCACTGAAGCCTTCATAAATGATCAATGCAAGGGGAACATGAGATTTAGAGAATTTTTTGTGGGGAAATGCGTTTGAGTACAAAACGTATAAACAGTTTATTTGAGCAGCAAGCAAAACATAAATTGTGATAGTATATTTTTGAGCAGGACATAGTAGTTGGAAATACTTTAATAAAAAAGACAGGGAAGATAATACCAACTGAAAAGTACAGTCTTGCGACAATGGTACTAGAGGGAAATGTGGGTCCATAGCAGCTGTGACAGCCTTGTAGCCTCATGCAAGTTTAAAGGAGTGGGGTTTTTAAAACTAGGAATTATAGCAATGCATGCATGTATTTAGAGCTGCAATTGTCAGATAACGGCCAAATACCTTTACACTTTATGTAACATAAAGGGGAACTCCACTGATTTTACACATCAAAGTTTGTTTACAGGTCTTGGACAGTAAGCTACTGTAACTGATTATGTGTAAACAGTTGTATATGTGAAGTCAGGAACACAGCCTGTGATTGGTTGACAAATCAGGAACACAGAATCTGATTGGTTGACAACAACATTAACTGTTTTCAACGTGTAAGAATTGATAAAATAATCACAGAGGACATTCAAGGTTGGATTTATCATTATGGATTTATTTTACAAAGTCTCCAAAAAGACACTGCCGTTCAAGACTGGATTAGAAAGCTTTTGAAACGGACACAATGACACGGGAGCCTCATCGGAATAGCACAACAGCTTCTCTGCATAATGTAAGTCTCTGACAAGCAGGCAGCGTTCCAGATGTGTTAACATCATATATGACATACTTCAACCTGACACCAACAATATAATGAGCTACACATGAATATATTATATTTTTGTATTATAATTATTGATGCATTAATGTGTTCATCACTTTAATGTTGCAGTTGATTTTTTACCGCAATGTTTCTTGTGAATTTCACCAAGATATCAACACAGTTTATCTTAACCTTTAATAATAAATGATCAATTATTTGTTGACTATTTATTTTATTTTTATTTATCCTGATCTGATTCTTCAAAGTAACTAAATATATCAAATAATGTATCAAAAAGTACATAGTTTCCCTCTGAATTGTAGTGGAGTAGAAGTATAAAATAACAAAATGGAAATAGTTTTATTAAGTATTTTAAAACATTGTTATTGTAGTTATAGTTGTATTTAAGCATTGTAAATGTAATTGGTCTATTTGTGCGGAAGAGGTGCAGCAGCAGTAAATAAATCAATGCGCATTATAAAAAATTTAAACAATGTAAATTGGCACATCAAAAAGGTTGCAGATCCTCCTCTCCGATGTGTTTATGTTCTATACTTCTAGTAGCTTCATCAGAAAAATACATTATTATTGTGCTTGTGAAAAAAAAATGAAATTACATATTTTAATGACTGCGGGGTGTTGGAATGCTGGAGTTTAATGATTGTGCATCATAAGTCTAGCAAATATTTTCTGCATGAGCTGAAATGTACTTACTTTATATTCAGTAGATCCTTTTATATAATATTAGAAACGTACACAATAGAGTGAACAAGCTTCGATGCTTGCGTGTGCAGAGAGCCCTAAATTCTTGACTTAAGAGCTCTGCTGAAATTCTGCAGTTCTCTGCCAACGGGCTTGCCAATTTTGAAAAGTGGTACTACTAAACAATATTGCAGCAACAGCACTGCACTGAGTCCTCGAGCCAAAGACAAATGGGTCCATAAAACAAAACATAAACAGGCCAGACAACATAGTGCACTTGCGTTCCATATGAAAGAATAGAACTGAAACTACTTATCAGCCATGTGAACATTAAAGAGTTCAATTTCAAAATGGCTAGTTCTATTCAATATCAGTTCAAACCCTCCCAATAGCTGTACAAGTATCAGTGTAATTCACATAGAGGCAGAGAAGAACAATGTACTGCTTCTCACTTTCACAGAAACAATAATTGTATTGCTTCTTTTGAAGAGAAATATCCTAATCAATACATAACATGTCTGTTGTGCCTTAGGAGAGGATTCAGCAGCAGTCAGGCGTGAAACTGCTGTGCTATTGCACTTAAGATGTGCACAATTCTCTGAAGAACGGCACAAAGAAGCACCTTTTTAAAGTAGTATTTTCCCTCTACTGTAAGTGTTTGTCTGTTTCTCTTTGCTTACACGTTTGATCAATTTTAGCCTGCATGTATATTCTTTTACTGTCTCACAAATGCTTGCGCATCTAGGTACAGTATACTGAGTGTCACATGGCCAGTTGGACCCGTTTCTGTTTTTAGAATTGTATGTTTCCTTTTAAAGGAAAATAGACTTTGTAAGGGATCATATCTTGTCTGAGATATGTCTGCTTCTTGTCTTGCGATTTCCCTCTGGTAGTCACAAATATGTGTACTTCCAAATTCTTACCATGTGTAAAATGTAGCCTTGCAATTAGCTCTCGAATACGTTAAAATAACATTTAATTACATTTTTATGTAACCAGTATGTAATACAGAGCTATATGATATTCATGTATTCCCTTTAAATGTATACAAAAGCACACAGGCATTTTATATTTTATTGCAGAACCATATTTTTATTTGCTGCACAGTGATGAACTAAGCTGGTTTGATGTTTGTGGCTGTTTTATGACTTAACACATAATACCTGCCAGCTAAAACACTTTAATCTCTATTAAGTATCATTCTGATATTAACTTTGAATGAAATTACTCCCTGTAAGGTGAAAGGTTTACTTGCACTACCAACACTACTGAAAAGTAACATCCCAGTCTGCAGCTCTGTGCAGCCCTCAGCCACTTTCAGCTCATTATTTTGGTTCACTGGTCCATCTGGTTGAGGTCCAACAGCTCTCACCAGCCTCTGCATAAAAAGACATGGGCAGTTGCTATCTCACAAACTCAAATAACGTACAATACCTGTGCATGAAGAATGGTGGAAAGTCGAATCATTATAATCTCTATTAAAATGCTATATAATGTGATTATAAATTACTCTAAGTGGTCAGTGGGTGCTTTAAATTAGGTCATAAAATCCCTGAGGTAGAGGCATATATATATAATACATTACAAGCTGCTTTTGAGTCACTATAAGTAGTCATTGGTTGCTTTAAATGAAGTGAAAAATAATTACATTTTATCAAGAATAACTGAAAAAACGTTGTAAAATGAATGTATTTGTTTAACGTGTCATAAAAGAAATTGAGTACTCCAGTTCCACACAACCTTTTAATGATGAATGACTTAATGATGGATATTTACATTTAACTAAGGTATGGTTTCCCCAAAAACTCATTCTAAAGACTCAATTGACTCAAAATATAGATAATACCTGAAATAATTTCTAATAGTGTATTGTGATTATAGAGTAGTGAGAGTGTTATAGAGGAGTGTGATGTGTTATAAAACAGTGTGATGTGTTATAAAACTGAGTGATGTGTTATAGTGTAGTGTGATGTGTTATAGAATAGTGTGATGTGTTATAGAGTAGTGTGATGTGTTATAGAGTAGTGTGATGTGTTATAGAGTAGTGTGATGTGTTGTTATAGAGTAGTGTGATGTGTTATAGAACAGTGTGATGTGTTATAGGCTAGTGTGATGTGTTATAGAGTAGTGTAATGTGTTATAGAGTAGTGTGATGTGTTATAGAGTAGTGTGATGTGTTATAGAGTAGTGTGATGTGTTGTTATAGAGTAGTGTGATGTGTTATAGAACAGTGTGATGTGTTATAGGCTAGTGTGATGTGTTATAGAGTAGTGTAATGTGTTATAGAGTAGTGTAATGTGTTATAGAGAAGTGTGATGTGTTATAGAGTAGTGTAATGTGTTATAGAGTAGTGTAATGTGTTATAGAACATTGTGATGTGTTATAGAATAGTTTGATGTGTTATAGAACAGTGTGATGTGTTATAGTGTGGTGTGATTTGTTATAAGGTAGTGTGATGTGTTATAGAGTAGTGTGATATGTTATAGTGTGATGTGTTATAAAGTAATGTGATGTGTTATAGTGTGATGTGTTATAGAGTAGTGTGATGTGTTGTAGTGTGATGTGTTATAGAGTAGTGTGATGTGTTATAGTGTGATGTGTTATAGTATAATGTGATATTTCACAGTATAGTGTGATGTGTTATAGTATAATGTGATATTTCACAGTATAGTATGATGTGTTATATAATAGTGTGATGTGTTATGGTGTGATGTGTTATAGAGTAGTGTGATGTGTTATAGAGTAGTGTGATGTGTTATAGAATAGTGTGATGTGTTATAGTGTAGTGTGATGTGTTATAGTGTAGTGTGATGTGTTGTAGAATAGTGTGATGTGTTGTAGAAAAGTGTGATGTGTTATAGAATATAGTGTGGTGTGTTATAGAGTAGTGTGATGTGTTGTAGTGTGATGTGTTGTAGATTAGTGTGATGTGTTATAGAATAGTGTGATGTGTTATAGAGTAGTGTGATGTGTTGTAGTGTGATGTGTTGTAGATTAGTGTGATGTGTTATAGAATAGTGTGATGTGTTATAAGATAGTGTGATGTGTTATAGAATAGTGTGATGTGTTATAAGATAGTGTGATGTGTTATAGAGTAGTGTGATGTGTTATAGAGTAGTGTGATGTGTTATAGAATAGTGTGATGTGTTATAGAATAGTTTGGTGTGTTATAGTGTAGTGTGATGTGTTATAGTGTAGTGTGATGTGTTGTAGAATAGTGTGATGTGTTATAGAATAGTGTGGTGTGTTATAGAGTAGTGTGATGTGTTGTAGTGTGATGTGTTGTAGATTAGTGTGATGTGTTATAGAATAGTGTGATGTGTTATAGAGTAGTGTGATGTGTTGTAGTGTGATGTGTTGTAGATTAGTGTGATGTGTTATAGAATAGTGTGATGTGTTATAGAATAGTGTGATGTGTTATAGAGTAGTGTGATGTGTTATAGAATAGTGTGATGTGTTATAAGATAGTGTGATGTGTTATAGAGTAGTGTGATGTGTTGTAGTGTGATGTGTTGTAGATTAGTGTGATGTGTTATAGAATAGTGTGATGTGTTATAAGATAGTGTAATGTGTTATAGAGTAGTGTGATGTGTTATAAGATAGTGTGATGTGTTATAGAGTAGTGTGATGTGTTATAGAATAGTGTGATGTGTTATAAGATAGTGTGATGTGTTATAGAGTAGTGTGATGTGTTATAAGATAGTGTGATGTGTTATAGAGTAGTGTGATGTGTTATAGAGTAGTGTGATGTGTTATAGAATAGTGTGATGTGTTATAGTGTAGTGTGATGTGCTATAGAGTAGTGTGATGTGTTATAGAATAGTGTGATATGTTATAGAGTAGTGTGATGTGTTATAGAGTAGTGTGATGTGTTATAGAGTAGTGTGATGTGTTGTAGTGTGATGTGTTGTAGATTAGTGTGATGTGTATAGAATAGTGTGATGTGTTATAGTGTAGTGTGATGTGTTATAGTGTAGTGTGATGTGTTGTAGAATAGTGTGATGTGTTGTAGAAAAGTGTGATGTGTTATAGAATAGTGTGGTGTGTTATAGAGTAGTGTGATGTGTTGTAGTGTGATGTGTTGTAGATTAGTGTGATGTGTTATAGAATAGTGTGATGTGTTATAGAGTAGTGTGATGTGTTGTAGTGTGATGTGTTGTAGATTAGTGTGATGTGTTATAGAATAGTGTGATGTGTTATAAGATAGTGTGATGTGTTATAGAATAGTGTGATGTGTTATAAGATAGTGTGATGTGTTATAGAGTAGTGTGATGTGTTATAGAATAGTGTGATGTGTTATAGAATAGTTTGGTGTGTTATAGTGTAGTGTGATGTGTTATAGAGTAGTGTGATGTGTTATAGAATAGTGTGATGTGTTATAGAACAGTGTGATGTGTTATAGAGTAGTGTGATGTGTTATAGTGTAGTGTGATGTGCTATAGAGTAGTGTGATGTGTTGTAGTGTGATGTGTTATAGATTAGTGTGATGTGTTATAGAACAGTGTGATGTGTTATAGAGTAGTGTGATGTGTTATAGTGTAGTGTGATGTGCTATAGAGTAGTGTGATGTGTTATAGAGTAGTGTGATGTGTTATAGAGTAGTGTGATGTGTTATAGAACATTGTGATGTGTTATAGTGTAGTGTGATGTGTTATAGTGTGATGTGTTATAGAATAGTGTGATGTGTTATAGTGTAATGTGTTATAGTATAATGTAATATTTCACAGTATCGTGTGATGTGTTGTAGATTAGTGTGATGTGTTATAGAATAGTGTGATGTGTTATAAGATAGTGTGATGTGTTATAGAATAGTGTGATGTGTTATAAGATAGTGTGATGTGTTATAGAGTAGTGTGATGTGTTATAGAATAGTGTGATGTGTTGTAGTGTGATGTGTTGTAGATTAGTGTGATGTGTTATAGAATAGTGTGATGTGTTATAAGATAGTGTGATGTGTTATAGAATAGTGTGATGTGTTATAAGATAGTGTGATGTGTTATAGAATAGTGTGATGTGTTATAAGATAGTGTAATGTGTTATAGAGTAGTGTGATGTGTTATAGTGTAGTGTGATGTGCTATAGAGTAGTGTGATGTGTTATAGAATAGTGTGATGTGTTACAGAACATTGTGATGTGTTATAGTGTGATGTGATATTTCACAGTATAGTATGATGTGTTATAAGATAGTGTGATGTGTTATAGAATAGTGTGATGTGTTATAAGATAGTGTAATGTGTTATAGAGTAGTGTGATGTGTTATAGAATAGTGTGATATGTTATAGAGTAGTGTGATGTGTTATAGAGTAGTGTGATGTGTTATAGAGTAGTGTGATGTGTTGTAGTGTGATGTGTTGTAGATTAGTGTGATGTGTTATAGAATAGTGTGATGTGTTATAGAACAGTGTGATGTGTTATAGAGTAGTGTGATGTGTTATAGTGTAGTGTGATGTGCTATAGAGTAGTGTGATGTGTTATAGAGTAGTGTGATGTGTTATAGAACATTGTGATGTGTTATAGTGTGATGTGATATTTCACAGTATAGTATGATGTGTTATAAGGTAGTGTGATGTGTTATAGTGTGATGTGTTATATAATAGTGTGATGTGTTATAGAACAGTGTGATGTGTTATAGTGTGATGTGATATTTCACAGTATAGTATGATGTGTTATAGAGTAGTGTGAAGTGTTATAGTGTGATGTGTTATAGAGCACTGTGATGTGTTATAGAGAAGTGTGAAGTGTTATAGTGTGATGTGTTATAGAGCACTGTGATGTGTTATAGAA
Organism: Cottoperca gobio; assembly: GCF_900634415.1. Lineage (NCBI taxonomy): Eukaryota > Metazoa > Chordata > Actinopteri > Perciformes > Bovichtidae > Cottoperca > Cottoperca gobio. The sequence continues at coordinate 12,412,421 of NC_041368.1, forward strand.
TAGTGTGATGTGTTATAGTGTGGTGTGATGTGTTATAGTGTGATGTGTTATAGAGTAGTGTGATGTGTTATAGTGCAGTGTGATGTGTTATAGTGCAGTGTGATGTGTTATAGTGTAGTGTGATGTGTTGTAGAATAGTGTGATGTGTTATAGAATAGTGTGATGTGTTATAGAGTAGTGTGATGTGTTATAGAGTAGTGTGATGTGTTATAGAATAGTGTGATGTGTTATAGAGTAGTGTGATGTGTTATAGTGTAGTGTGATGTGCTATAGAGTAGTGTGATGTGTTATAGAGTAGTGTGATGTGTTATAGAACATTGTGATGTGTTATAGTGTAGTGTGATGTGTTATAGTGTGATGTGTTATAGAATAGTGTGATGTGTTATAGTGTAATGTGTTATAGTATAATGTAATATTTCACAGTATCGTGTGATGTGTTGTAGATTAGTGTGATGTGTTATAGAATAGTGTGATGTGTTATAAGATAGTGTGATGTGTTATAGAATAGTGTGATGTGTTATAAGATAGTGTGATGTGTTATAGAGTAGTGTGATGTGTTATAGAATAGTGTGATGTGTTGTAGTGTGATGTGTAGTAGATTAGTGTGATGTGTTATAGAATAGTGTGATGTGTTATAAGATAGTGTGATGTGTTATAGAATAGTGTGATGTGTTATAAGATAGTGTGATGTGTTATAGAATAGTGTGATGTGTTATAAGATAGTGTAATGTGTTATAGAGTAGTGTGATGTGTTATAGTGTAGTGTGATGTGCTATAGAGTAGTGTGATGTGTTATAGAATAGTGTGATGTGTTATAGTGTAATGTGTTATAGTATAATGTAATATTTCACAGTATCGTGTGATGTGTTGTAGATTAGTGTGATGTGTTATAGAATAGTGTGATGTGTTATAAGATAGTGTGATGTGTTATAGATAGTGTGATGTGTTATAAGATAGTGTGATGTGTTATAGAGTAGTGTGATGTGTTATAGAATAGTGTGATGTGTTGTAGTGTGATGTGTAGTAGATTAGTGTGATGTGTTATAGAATAGTGTGATGTGTTATAAGATAGTGTGATGTGTTATAGAATAGTGTGATGTGTTATAAGATAGTGTGATGTGTTATAGAATAGTGTGATGTGTTATAAGATAGTGTAATGTGTTATAGAGTAGTGTGATGTGTTATAGTGTAGTGTGATGTGCTATAGAGTAGTGTGATGTGTTATAGAATAGTGTGATATGTTATAGAGTAGTGTGATGTGTTATAGAGTAGTGTGATGTGTTGTAGTGTGATGTGTTGTAGATTAGTGTGATGTGTTATAGAATAGTGTGATGTGTTATAGAACAGTGTGATGTGTTATAGAGTAGTGTGATGTGTTATAGTGTAGTGTGATGTGCTATAGAGTAGTGTGATGTGTTATAGAGTAGTGTGATGTGTTATAGAACATTGTGATGTGTTATAGTGTGATGTGATATTTCACAGTATAGTATGATGTGTTATAAGGTAGTGTGATGTGTTATAGTGTGATGTGTTATATAATAGTGTGATGTGTTATAGAACAGTGTGATGTGTTATAGTGTGATGTGATATTTCACAGTATAGTATGATGTGTTATAGAGTAGTGTGAAGTGTTATAGTGTGATGTGTTATAGAGCACTGTGATGTGTTATAGAGAAGTGTGAAGTGTTATAGTGTGATGTGTTATAGAGCACTGTGATGTGTTATAGAATAGTGTGATGTGTTATAGTGTGGTGTGATGTGTTATAGTGTGATGTGTTATAGAGTAGTGTGATGTGTTATAGTGCAGTGTGATGTGTTATAGTGTAGTGTGATGTGTTGTAGAATAGTGTGATGTGTTATAGAATAGTGTGATGTGTTATAGAATAGTTTGGTGTGTTATAGTGTAGTGTGATGTGTTGTAGAATAGTGTGATGTGTTATAGAGTAGTGTGGTGTGTTATAGAGTAGTGTGATGTGTTATAGAGTAGTGTGATGTGTTGTAGTGTGATGTGTTGTAGATTAGTGTGATGTGTTATAGAATAGTGTGATGTGTTATAAGATAATGTGATGTGTTATAGAATAGTGTGATAAGTTATAAGATAGTGTGATGTGTTATAGAGTAGTGTGATGTGTTATAGAGTAGTGTGATGTGTTATAGAATAGTGTGATGTGTTATAGTGTAGTGTGATGTGCTATAGAGTAGTGTGATGTGTTATAGAATAGTGTGATATGTTATAGAGTAGTGTGATGTGTTATAGAGTAGTGTGATGTGTTATAGAGTAGTGTGATGTGTTGTAGTGTGATGTGTTGTAGATTAGTGTGATGTGTTATAGAATAGTGTGATGTGTTATAGAACAGTGTGATGTGTTATAGAGTAGTGTGATGTGTTATAGTGTAGTGTGATGTGCTATAGAGTAGTGTGATGTGTTGTAGTGTGATGTCTTATAGATTAGTGTGATGTGTTATAGAATAGTGTGATGTGTTATAGAACAGTGTGATGTGTTATAGAGTAGTGTGATGTGTTATAGTGTAGTGTGATGTGTTACAGAACATTGTGATGTGTTATAGTGTAGTGTGATGTGCTATAGAGTAGTGTGATGTGTTATAGAGTAGTGTGATGTGTTACAGAACATTGTGATGTGTTATAGTGTAGTGTGATGTGTTATAAGGTAGTGTGATGTGTTATAGTGTGATGTGTTATAGAATAGTGTGATGTGTTATAGAACAGTGTGATGTGTTATAGTGTGATGTGATATTTCACAGTATAGTATGATGTGTTATAGAGTAGTGTGAAGTGTTATAGTGTGATGTGTTATAGAGCACTGTGATGTGTTATAGAATAGTGTGATGTGTTATAGTGTGGTGTGATGTGTTATAGAGTAGTGTAATGTGTTATAGTATAATGTAATATTTCACAGTATCGTGTGATGTGTTATAGTGTGATGTGTTATAGAATAGTGTGATGTGTTATAGAGTAGTGTGATGTGTTATCGTGTGATGTGTTATAGAGTAGTGTGATGTGTTATAGTATAATGTGCTATTTCACAGTATAGTGTGATGTGTTATAGTATAATGTGATATTTCACAGTATAGTATGATGTGTTATAGAGTAGTGTGATGTGTTATGGTGTGATGTGTTATAGAGTAGTGAGATGTGTTATCGTGTGATGTGTTATAGAGTAGTATGATGTGTTATAGAATAGTGTGATGTGTTATAGAATAGTGTGGTGTGTTATAGAACAGTGTGATGTGTTGTAGTGTAGTGTGATGTGTTATAGAATAGTGTGATGTGTTATAGAGTAGTGTGATGTGCTATAGTGTAGTGTGATGTGTTATAGAGTAGTGTGATGTGTTATAGAATAGTGTGGTGTGTTATAGAATAATGTGATGTGTTATAGAACAGTGTGATGTGTTATAGAGTAGTGTGATGTGTTATAGAGTAGTGTGATGTGTTATAGAGTAGAGTGATCTGTTATAGAGTAGTTTGATGTGTTATAGAGTAATGTGATGTGTTATAGAGTAGAGTGATCTGTTATAGAGTAGAGTGATCTGTTATAGAGTAGTGTGATGTGTTATAGAACAGTGTGATGTGTTATAGTGTAGTGTGATGTGTTATAGAACAGTGTGATGTGGTATAGAGTAGTGTAATGTGTTATAGAGTAGTGTGATGTGTTATAGAACAGTGTGATGTGTTATAGTGTAGTGTGATGTGTTATAGAGTACTGTGATGTGTTATAGAACAGTGTGATATGTTATAGAGTAGTGTGATGTGTTATAGATTAGTGTGATGTGTTATAGAGTAGTTTGTCACAGTCTTGCACTACTGTTTCCTGTATTATTTTGAAAAGTTCACTCCCCCTTGTGTGATATCTAGCTGTACTTCCCGTCTGTGTTTTCCCTCTCTTCCTGATTGTGTGTTCCTCCTGTGTCTATTTACCCTGGCCTTGTATCTTTGTCTTTCTCCCCAGCTGTGTCTCATTCCCTTCATTAGTTTCCTCCTGTGTATTTGCCTTTCTCTCCCAGCTGTGTCTCGTTCCCTCATTTTGTGTCTGTGTATATATCCCTGTCTGTCTCAGTGTTCTTTGTAGGATTGTCATTCATGTTACGTGTTTGTTATCTGCCCGTATCTGCCCGTATCTGCCCGTATCTGCCCGTATCTGCCTGTTTGTGTCTGTTTGTGTCCTGCTCATCCCCTGATTGGTTTGTGTTGTTTTGTTACTTTGTATTTCTGTATGTTTATTCGCTTTTGTTAATAAAGCTCTCTTTTTGGTTAAAATCATCATCCGTTGTAACTGCATTTGGGTCCTCACCGAACTGAACCGTTATAGAACAGTGTGATGTGTTATAGTGTGATGTGTTATAGTGTCATTTGTTATAGAGTAGTGTGATGTGTTATAGAATAGTGTGATGTGTTATAGAGTAGTGTGATGTGTTATAAAATAGTGTGATGTGTTATAGTAGAGGGTAATATCTCATAGTATCGTGTACTTTGGTGTGTTTTCCTCGTGAGTAAGACTGTATTTCTCATGTGCATGATATAGTAGCATCCAACACCAATACCTACCGCCAGCAAAATACCTCTGCTAATAAAATCCATGCTCTACTTTGTACTTTTTTGGGGCGAAAATCTTCAATAAATCCAGTTGTTTGGAGGATATGTTTTCACAGCAATATAAAATAGTTGTTAGAGAAGAAATTATGAGCTGTTTAACTTCCTAGCACTTCTTCTAAGCAGCTTATAATAATATTTAAAATTAGTGATGATTTTGTATGTGCTTTTTGGAGAATTGTGTAAGTTATTTTGGGGTAAAACGAGTTAGAATAGTAACAAAATTCAAGATTTTTCATATCTATAAATCCTAATACTTCTATTGTATCATCAAAAACCAAGATGTCGACGTCCCAAACAGCCAACCCGTGGCTTCAAAACACAAATATTGTGATTGATTCAGTAATGTGATGCAGAGATGACTTATTGCTTGTGTTTACTTCAGTGTGAGAGAATTTGAGACAAAAATTCTAGTTGAAAATAAGTTAAATGACTTAACATAACAGCTGGTTAAATAGATGTTGATTTTTGGCTATTCATGAGTTTAACAATGTTCTATTTTAGAGAGAGGTAGCTAAACTCTCATATAATTATTGATTTTACTTTAGTAAATGTTTCACGGATGCTAGCGGTGAGGCTCAGAGCTAAATGCTCATGTCGGCATGTTAGTAGCTTACATGTGCGCTGTGGCAATGCTAACATGCTGATGCAGGTGTACTATTTGCCATGTTCACCAATTTAGTTAAGCTGGCTAACATTTGCTAATTAGCAATAAACACAAACTGCAGCTGAGGCTGATGGGAATATCATTAGTTTTTAAGGTATTTTGTCATAAACCAAAGTATTGGACAAATTAAAGGGATACATTGATTAATCCTAAAGGGACCATGAATGTCTGTACCAAATTTAATGAAAATCTATTCTGTAGTAGTTGAGACTTTTCATTCAAAACCAGAAACGTCAATCTCATGGTGGCGGAAGGCCTTCACCACCCAGCCAACTTCAAGATCAATGTAGTGCCTCAACAGAGAGCAGAACTGAGGCAGGATCTGAAATAAAAGATGAGATCTGGAGCATTCAGTTATAGTTATAGCTTTAATAAAGTGTAGCAACTAACATTTTGTCACAGAGCATGCCTGTATTGTTGAGATATTTCAGTCTGGACCAAAGTGGTGCACCGACCAATGGACAGACTCACATTGTGCATCCCTAGAGCCACATTAAATTACTTTGTGCAAACACACACTATTCTGAAAAGGCCACTGGTGTTGATTTGCATTTTTTAGCATTCCTGCACCACAGTAAGCTGTATGTGGCACCAATGATTCATACATGCTTTTAATCCAGTAGAACATATGCTAATCATTTGACAACTCAGTGCAGCATCAAATGTTGCTATTTTACCAAAGAGCCTCTTGCCAGAAAGGGTTCCATTATTTTTTAAATTTAGGAATGTCTGCAGAGAGATGTACTATTTATTTAATTATTCTAGCATAATTGGATAAAACTGGACTTTAAGAGCTAAAGGTAATAATTATTCCACATTTTATTATTTAGGCAGTTTTATGTTTGTGTCTACTCCATGTGAGTTTCAGAGAGGACACATTTATTTCCACTGCAGTGCTTTTCTCCCAGGGCAGCCTGCTGTGCACTGACAGAATTATGTGCCTGTTATTCTTATTTCCAACACAGTGAAGTGTGATTTATTACATCTACAGAATGCTAATGAATACATTTTTACAAATCCAACACAACTAACGTGATTGTACAGGAAACCGAGCAGACTTAAATCTCTGGTGTGTCTATAAAGTTTACAAATCTTGAATCAATTCTAGCTCTGGTTTTGTAATCTGTTTTAAATGTCTGTTCACAAGTAGTGTGAGAATGAGTGTCTGGTTTTTTTTCTTTAAATTAACCCTGACAGTGTCATCATGATGATGCTTCACACTCTGAAATGCAACTCCTAACCTTGCTGTGACACCCAGAGTGCTAATTGGTAAATCCTGCTTCTCTGGAGGAATATGCCTCGTGTGTGTCAACAACAGACAAGCAGAGAGTTCTTATTTAACCTGCGTTAGTACTGATGTTATACTTCATGCAAATAGTTGTCTTTATGTTACACTTGGTGAGAGATAAAGTGGGATTTAAGCAAGCCAAATATGACAACAGCCTAAATCTAGCACGGAGTAACTGCTAGATTTGGCAGTTTGAGAAACTATGTCAGTATATCGTCTAAATTAGTTATAATTAGTCTGAAATAATCAAGAATTTTGGTTGAGGCGCTGAAGTTTTGTTTTCAAATTTACCTTTCCTGCTGTAAGCAATTTCCTATTTTGTAGAGGAGATATTAAAAAATATTTGTATTCTTATTTTTTAGTTTGTATTCCCTGATTTATTTATACCAACAGCATATACATGCATGTACATGCCATGATTAAAATTTCTAACAATTTTAAATAATGTTTGTGTTCACACATGCCATATGACTGCGACAAGGTTAAAGATTCATAAGGAAAGGATCATTTTTTTGATCAGTTGGTTCATGTGTTTGAGACAAACAGGATGAAGAAATCAGTTACTTCCTGATCCTATGAACCACTATTTATAAAAAATGTGAAATGTTTTCATTTTGTAATTGAACTCTAGATATAAATATACATTAAAAATATATATATTTAGCTTAGTTTAATGAATTTTACATGTTATAGTATCACATTGGCTGTAGCGCTGACTGATAAATAATATTTTCATTGGCATCGCAATATGAACATCGCAAAAGTTTACGACAAATACACTCGTTACTGTATGTGGGGCAAAACCTTTGCGAGTAAAATAAACTATATTTTATCAATACACCTGTTTAACAAGCATTAAAATGTTTATATATAGATATTTAAATCTGCTAAGTCTCTCATCAATAATAATAAAAAATAATAATAATCATAAATTGAATTTATATAGCGCTTTTCAAGACCTCAAAGCCGCTTTAGAATAGTAGGGGAAGTGGGGGGAGGGGTTAGGACGAGGGAAGAAAGAGAAAAATAATAATAATAATAATAATAATAATAATAATAATAATAATAATAATAATAATAATAATAATAATACGGTTAACAGGGGGCTAGCAAATGATAGTTGAGAAGAGGTGCGTCTTGACAAACAAGCTAAAAGAAAAGCTGCCTGTATGTAGTGATACTGACACTGGCTCATGTCTGTGTTATTCATTCTTTCTAAACTTCACTCAGTTTTTTGAAGTCAGTATTATTTTATTTTATTTTATTTTAATGACAATATTGTTTCCAGTGAGATATTAATACCTTTATATAGTTACTTTGCTGTTGTATACATTACTATTGCTGATCTAGAAACAACATTTAGCCTAGTTATATTAAAAATATTAATTAATATATTAAAGACAACCAGGCCGACATGGGAAATGTATAGCTAACACCTCGCACATTGCAAGTTATCGCAATATTCAACAATGTAATCGAACATCGCAGAAATAACCAACTTGAAACTAAGTCAAATATAGATAAACCAAACTTTTTGGTTTGGTTAATTTAATAATGTGTTACATTACACAACTAAATGTTTTAAAGTGAGGGAACAAATGGACATGGAGGGTAATCTGCAATTAAATTACATCATGGGGTGGTCTGGATGCACAGCAGTATGGTTGTCAAGTAAGCGTTCTACAATTAGTGAGTTGTAGCCTCGTGACCTCATTATATGTGAACCAAAAAACTACGTGCCAAATTTATCAAGAAAATTCTGTAGCTGTGCCAACTTTCCAGTATGTTGTAAAACTATATAGATGATGTCAGTATTTGTTGCTTGTTCATATTAGTTTTGTTTAATTAAAATACAACCTCTTTTCTCTCTCTCTCTCTCTCTCTCTCTCTCTCTCTCTCTCTCTCTCTCTCTCTCTATATATATATATATATATATATATATATATATATATATATATATATATATGTATATACACACCAAATATAAACACTACAGCCTCTCCCTTGTTTCTCCATATGGAAACATTGCTGCCAATTTGATTCACAGACACAACTAATGACTCATGTTGACGTGGAGACACAGTGGCAGGCTTCCTTTGGGACAGAGAGGGGTGGAAGAGGGCAGAGAAGGGCAGATTGGGGTTTTATTCTCGCTCCTCCTCCCAGGGTTGAGTGTCCTCCAGAGGGGCTGAGGAGCAATAATCCACTCAGATGTCCAGAGATTGGCTTCCCCTGGGATGGAAATATAAAATGATGGTGCATAATGGAAGAGGAAGGAGAGAGATGAATTTCTTTACAAGAGTAGGCAATTACCTGGGGCTTTTATATGGCCTTGAACGTGATATAATTTGGTTAAATAATCCTTTGCATTCTTTTCTGTATATTCTGTTTCCTGGCTTTGATGAACACTGTGTGGAGCCACGCTAATACGAATGATAAATGTGTGTGGAAGCGCTGATGGTGGCACATTTCACACTTTCACAGGACAGGATTTAAATGTCTGTGTAATTCTGAATTATATAATCACCAGAGATCACCTTGTTGTCTCTATTCAACAGAGAACTCAGCATCACAAATGCCATGCTTTGCCTTTTATAAAGAGTATCATACTTTAAACGGTGAAAAATGTTAAGCAAACCATTCCATATCTGATAATGACTTCCTTTATTGTCCCCTAGGGGAATTAATTTGGCTGACAAATGTTGTTTAGGTCAAACTATTGACTTTTGGATTGTATCTACTCTATGTCCCATCAAATACCCCACTTCAGCTTCCACTTCCTCAGTCCTTAAAGGTACAGTGCATAATCTAAATGTAAACAGATGAATTTAAAAGAAAGTTTTAGACACTAGCACTTATTTCAGGTTACTTTTGTAATGAGGGGTACATTTCCAAAAGCTGACGATCTGGCATTCCCACTGCTATGTGGAGGTGATGGAGGAGCCTGGGTTTGAACTCTTTCTCTCTTTTAGCTTTTTTCAATTTATTCTTTACACATCTATTTCTGTCACTTTTGATGTGTAGCCTATAAATGAGTGCAACACTATTATGCCTTCCAGCAGAGACTGTCTGAAAATGTGCACAGCTATCCCCACATTTAAACAATTACTGCATCTCCCCCCTCTCTCTGACGGCCGACTTTTCACCCTGCTTTCTAGTGTGGTAGTTTGGAACAACTAAGAATACTTTTGCTGACCGATATGGTCTGACAACAGACCAGTTTTTTCAGGCATATCCCGGCTCTGAGAGTCTACAGCCACTTGCTCAGTGCAGCTCAAAAGTATCGTGGTATTTGATTTTCTCCATATCGCCCGGCCCTACAATAAAGCAGCACCACATTCCCGTCTTTCAATTTAAACCCTTTTACAGTCAAATGTCTTTGACTGTTGTACATTGCTCCACCCTATGTATTGTCACTTTTCGTTCCAAAAAACAAGATAGCGATGGCAAAAACCAAGATGGCGACGGTCAGAATGCCAAATTCAAGGCTTCAAAAGGGTAGTCCACAAACCAATGGGTGACGTCACAGTGATTACTTCTTATATACAATCAAAAGTATTGGACAAATTTGATTTTTTTTCTTTTGATGACGCTATATTAAAAGTTAAGGGATCACTAAAGTTATTACAATGAATCCATTGGGGAATTTCTGTGGAATCTATCCAATAATTGTAGAAATATTTTAATGAAAAATAAAAACAAAACTAATTTCCATCCATCTCACAGATGATATTTAACTGAATGAGTAAAATAGATTAAAAAGTTAAGAGATCACCAAAGTCATTAGAATTCATCCTCCAGAGAATCTCAATCAGAATGAGGTTTATTATTATTATTATTATTATTATTATTATTATTATTATTATTATTATTATTATTATTATTATTATTAGTAGTAGTAGTAGTAGTAGTAGTAGTAGTAGTAGTAGTAGTAGTAGTATTATTATTATAATTAAGTATGTTTTCACTTACAAAGAGTTTGCCTTAGTGTTTTGGTGCAGGAAAGAAAAGTATGGAAAAAGTCATAGAACATAAATATAGAATTACAATTACAATTACAATAAAAATAGATCTTGAATTTCAATAGAAAATGTTATAGCAATCCATTCAATAGTTTCAATATTTCAGCCAGGACCAGTGTTGTTTTTTGTACTTGATTTAATAGACTGTTGTTAGCTTTGATGATAGAAGAAAGCTCGTATTTGGCAATGCAGCAGCACAAAGCGGGTCAGACCAGCGACCTTGAAACAGTGAGGAAAAAGCTTGTTAGTCAGAAACATCACTTCAGGCTCACTCGCATCTTGTTAGTACACCCGCGTCAATGAGGATGATTGACAGACAGCACAGCTGGAAGGCCTTTGTAATTCCTGTTATTGGTCGAGAAGAATCGTATTCCGTGGCCAGATAAATCTAACAAGCTGCTGGCCAGAAGTACAAAGAAACACAGTCATCACCGGTATAAGCACACTAGTATAAAAATAACTCGTACACAAGCACAGAACTTCACAGCACCATCCTTTTTAAGTGCTTGGTCATTTGATTATCTGTCAACCTGTAGTCCAAGTTGAGTTTATGTTGCATAATATGTTGAACGCTATAACTCCCTGTCCAAACTCTAGTGGTGGAGTGGTGGAAGTTTTCAGGTCCTTTATTTAAGCATTGAGAATATATTAAAGTACTCTATGCAGAAGAATGGCCCATGTTACACTACCGTATATTATATTATTTGAGTATTAATGCTGACTCTTTATCGCTCATAGCTCAGTACTTGAGATTGACCAAAGTTCACTATTATGTCCAGCAGGTGGAACTAAAGAGAGTCTTTTTTTTCTTGATACAGTCACCAAAGTCCCAATAAAGAAGTAACGAGTTGATGTTTTGTCACATTTTAAGTGCATGACATGATTGCAGAGGCTGCAAAGTTATTATGCATATGCATGTTAAAATGTAATAGAAACACTGGCCCATACAACAGCTACTCAGTCTGCCAACCGCTAACCGCTAACGGCATTAATTATTAATATGAAGCACTCTTTATTTGTTTTAATTATCAGCAGCCAAATTGCATTTGTAATTAGCATAATCTATTTTTGATAAGTTTATTTATTTATTATCTTTTTATACAGTGTATATAGAGTGTTAAGTCTCTTGCTGCCAGTGTTAAATTAACTTAAGTAATTCAATTTCCCAAAATGAGTAAATAGGAAAGATAGTTCATTTTTCTTCCTTAGAATTTAACCTATTGATTAAAAATAACAAGATTTTCACCACTCTCTGGCTTTGCTTACCGAGCATTTATTTCTGGACCAGTGCATCCATGAGTTCACTTATTACTCAACATTCTTAATGCTTAATTTGTTCTTCACTTGAGAAATGTGCCTCTCTTTGCCCTGTTGACCTGTCAGTTTTATGAAGCGTAGTACACTGCTATTTCTAGTTAAACAAATAGTTTTGTTCATATAGATTCTCAGGCCTTCTCCTCCCTAGATATTTTTATTTCATGGCTCCCTCTTGGATAGAGGATATTAACTTCTCAGTCAACATCTACACTCCAGTTTATCTGAGGACACATTGGCAAGTTTATAAATACCATAGAGAACTCAAATTTAAAGAAAAGAAAAACAATATTGAGGATGTGATGTGATGATTTTTTTCAACAATTTCAGGCAAAACAATGTTTTTTGTGATTGATGAAGGTCGTAGCATAGCTAACTAACTAGAGACTCATAGGCTGTCATGTCTAGTTTGAAATTTCAATGATCAGCAAAAAGGTTATGAGTATAGAGAGAGAGATTAGTTCTCAAATAATTTAGCTTCAGCATAGACTACATAACATATGGATTTAGTCTCTGTGAAGTCACCCATAGGTTTCTGAAGAGCCGTTGTCATACTCAATCAATCAAATTTGATTAAAAAAATAGCCCCAAATAACACATTAGTCTCAGAGGGCTTTACAGACTGTACATCATTCAATGTGGATAGTCCCGGTCTTCAATATCCTGGCAGTGACGACAGCGCCTAACTCCTGGCTGATACAAAAATGGGCAAAGAAGTGAAGCTGATGCGGGCCGGGGTGCATCAGCCAAGCAGACAGCTAGCGGTTAGCGTCCTGTGACCGCACCCTGTGACCTGTCACTCAAAGCGGCCACTCCTTTAAGTATGCATAACTTTAAGCCTTTATAATATAAAGGCTTAAAGTTACTTTTGATTGCATGTCAATTTATTGCTTGTGTTCCATCTGTATAGTTTACATCTAAAATCCGCCCAAAAAAGTGTTAAAATGTAATGCTGCTTTAGCTCAACATCCACATGCTGAACCTCAGTGAGGTAATCTGAGATAATGTTTTTAGCAAGTCAATAAAAAAAACTCCAATTATTATATACATATATATGTATGTATGTACACACACATATATATATATATATACATATATATGTATGTATGTACACACATATATATATATATATATATATATATATATATATATATATATATATATATATATATATATATATACACATATATATGTATGTATGTACACACATATATATATATATATATATATATATATATATATATATCAGTGGCGGGCCGTGCATTTCCCACCTAGGCCTTCAGTGATGTCCTACACAGTCCTACCTGAATTATTCCACCTCTTAATACCATCATTATGACGCCATGGCTCTAGAAACTATACATTTAGACAGAAACGCAGTATAACCGGGCGTTGCATCACCTTAACATAGTGTCTCGTTGCTGCCTTGGTTAGACAACTCAAGTTTCCTAACCCTGTGTGGCTTCAAACACCAAATCGATCAGTTGTAAATAGCAGGCATTCCCAGCAGTACAATGTGCAGTGCCTCTCGTGGGCTGTGAGCCGGGGGTACCGCTCGTAGTTAGTGATTTGAAAGTGGCGGACGAACCCTGTGATAGTCTCGCTAGCATCGGGGTTAGCTGTTCTCTTCTCACAATGTCTAGCTTTTCTTGAAAAGTTCGTCTTGAAAATGGCGTTATATTAATTATATCTGCGACCAGGTTGAAAAAAAACAGCTTGTAGAAATCTAAATTAGCTCGTTCAAGTTCAGTTTGCTAGCTCTGCATAGCTCTGCCTCTCAATAGTGCGTATCCAATCAAAAGACGTGGACGTGCTGACGTTATCGTACGTCTGCTAGCTAGCCCCAGTGTCCCCAACTCGACGCACCCGCACTGTTGATTCTGAAGGCCTAAGGGCAGATTTCTTGCACCCTGGCAACACATTATGGCTGAAATATGATCGGATAAAAGCTCTAACATAAAGGCTAGCCCTCCAAATCTCGATCTGAGGCTGGAAGCAGCGCAACCAAGAGGAAAGCTATGAAATGAAGAAAATAGACTATGGGGAATAATTTAATACATATTTGTGGAAAAAATATATCAAAATTAAATTTATATTCTGATGATGTTTAGGCCAGCAGAGAAGGCCTTGCTGGCTCTGATGGCCCACCACTGATATATATATATATATATATATATATATATGTAAAAAGTTATATCTTAAGTTTGTAAAGTATGGTTTGCCTTGCCTCACTCTCCCCAAACCTAACCATATACTTACTGTACACTGCATAAGCAAAATAAAGAACATACCATTGTCTTGGGGGGAATTTTGCATCAGGAGGTTTGTAAACAGCAGCAACACAAACAATAATGAATTCTCTGGACAGATAATATGTTCGGCATCTTAAAAATTTGACATCAGGGAAACATTGTCCATCAACTTTGACATTTCACGATGGAAACACTTAGTGTGCCTCCTCTCGACCCAGCTAAGTCCTCTGCTCTGTCCTGTGGTCCGCCCATCAAGTGCAGCAGCTTTATCCGGGCTATGATGAAGCCAGGTCTCTGTAAAGATGTGGGCATTACAGTCTCTGATCTCTGGTTAAAGTCTTATTTCATCCATTTTATTTTCCTGCGACCAAACATCAGCCAGGAGCAGACTGTGTAGTGGAATAGCCTTATGTCCCATCTTGGCGGTCACTCTGTTCTCAGTGTCGTTTGGTCCGGCAGGTCTGGGTTTGTGGTTGGAAGATGCTGATATGTGGTGATCCTCTCAAGATCAGACGCACTTAATCCTGCGCTTCCTTCTCCAATATTGATGATTGTATCCAGGCCATACATGCCATACAGTTTTGTTAAATGCAATCTTAATCTTCTGAGATGCTGTTGTACACCTTCAAATTCAAATTCAAATTCAAATTCAAAAACAGTGACAATGCTCATAGGCAATCAATAAATGGATGCACTAGGGGGAGTTAAAGAGCACAATAGGTTACATGTGTCTGTCTGCACATGTCTATGAGGACAGAGATGGAGAGAGAGAGAGTGAGAGCGAGAGAGAGAGAGAGAGAGAGAGAGAGAGAGAGAGAGAGAGAGAGAAGTTTAAGCATGATCAAGGAAGCAGAGGAGAGCATTCATGATCTGAGAAGAAGGCTGGGATCAGACGGACATTTAGGACGAGCAATATGAGGTGAGTCAACACGCTTTGAACAACTTTATTTAGGAAGTGATACTGAAGCACGACCTCTGCATTTACAAAGATGTGGGTTCACGCAAGAAGTCATCAGATATGTATGTAAATGTTTGAATGTTTTGCTTAGTAATTAATTCATGTCTACATGTCTCTGGTTACACATTCACATGATGTTAGCGAGCGTGTAGGTGGGTGGTTTAGTCTTGATCAAGCTGCAGCAAACTGCTATTTCACAAGGCAGCCGATATGCTTGTTGCATATATTATTAGAGCATCATTACACATGTGAGTTAGCCAATGGTTTATAGATTATGTCTAATATCCATTACTGAAAGATGTGTGCAGTGCTATGGTAGTAAAATATACTGTATTTAAACTGGATATCACCGATTACAATTCTGATTTTGGCTGTTGGTTGTTTAATCTGTATTCAAATCCAAGTTAAATGTTTGTAAGAAATTCAGTTGCATCACTGTTTCTTGCTGACTCCTTACAGTAAAAATGTGACCGTTTAGCTAGTTAATATGATTACGATAAATCATGTGGGAGTTTTTCCAGTCATATACAAATGCAATTTGGTACAAGAGGACAAGGCAAGGATATAAATGCACTGTACACAAAACATATAACTTCTCCCTGGACGTGACTTGTGACTCTCCATGTTGTTAGATTGTTAGTCTGTATTGTTGGCCCACCTTGTGTCATTCTGGGCCGGATGTTTTGCCACCTTGTTATCTCTCATCCATATCACCAGCTAAACTTAATTTGTTCTATGATGCAGGGGATGTTTTATAATTCCTGACCTGTTCTCGGACATTTGCGTGCAGAAATACAATACTTCAATTATATTAACAGCTGCCAAACAGAAACATGATGTCATATGTTTACTGCAGATGAGACAAGCAATAAATTAAGAATTAGGATATGCTGTGCAATGCCAAAAGGTATTTATTAGTGATGACATATAGTAGTCGTGCACGTACATGTACATGTGCATTTTCTGGCACATTTTTATCATGTGAAGGAAATTAGAGCAGATTGTTTCACCACTTCTCTCAGTTGAGCCGTTTTCTCCTATGAACTTAGTCAAATGTCTGGAGTATCAGGTATGCACATTGTCCGTAGTTTCCCTTTCACACATGTAGCACACAACAGGAAATTGTGAGAAGCGTTCCCTCTTACTAGAAATACTTAAATAATATTTAAGATAATACTTTAGTCATAAACAACCGAGTCTGACTTTACAACAGAAGTTCCCAAATCACGTCTCTCCAATAAGACATTTACGTTGGCGTCTTTGTGTAAATGACCCTTCTTGTTCAACCGCAAATGTTGTTGTTTCATTCCAGCCGTAATAGAAATATCATCAACGTGAGCTTAATCGGACATTACACAAACTTTTTACTAGAGGAGCTGGCAGGGTAAAGTCTGTTTAAAGTCCAGTCAAGTAATGCTGACATTTGCGTTCTCATATACAGCTCCTCCAGGTAATGTTTAGGTCATTTCAGGGTCATGTGTAAAATAGGATTTTGACTGTCTGGGAATCAAACAAATGAATTATGCAGTGGATTGCAAAATGATCCCATGTTCTCATCATGGTACTATGGTGTTGTATTTCACCTGTTACAAACTCTTACAACAAGGCAAAACGAAATTGGAGACAAACATGGCTTTTATTTGAGTTCAGTATTAAATCCTCTCTGACTCTTTATGGCCAGTGTGAAGCCTGGTTCATGTAGCAGCATGAGAGAGCAGTGGACGAGTGATGCAGCTCGATTTGAACACTGTCAGTTCTGAACAAACAAAGTCACCATGGAAACGAGAAGTGTTTATCCCTGAGGGGAATCTATTGGCATTATTGAAAACATTAAAACCTTGGATTCTCTGAATGGCCAGATACAACTGAAACAATGGCTACTTTGAATTACTTAACTATTAGCTTGAGGAAACAAGGGAAACATCTTCATTTGAGACGAGCTATTAAACTATTGTGCACAGTGTAAATCATTGTACGAATGTATTATATCAATTCATTGAATTAAATAATTACACACACTACCCAAAGTGACTTAACCACAAATAGATCCAACATTACTATAAAGAGAAACACAATGACCACAAACAAACGTTAAACGGCTGAAAATGGATGCTAAATGTCTACAAGCAGATGCAAACGACTACACAATAACCAACAGGAGGTGAAAAACAACTAAAATATTCGTAAAATGACCACAGAGAGACAAAACAAATACAAGGAGTAATAAATAAATAGATGCAAAACGACTTGGAAGGGTTGCAAAGTGACTAAAAGTAGACTTTTTGAGTTTGGGTGTCTTCTCCTATCTAGGAGAGTTGGTGGGGCCTCTTACACGTCTGTGTCCAGGGGCCTATTGTCTCATAATCAGTCCATGATAGTATAACAAAAATACTAACCTCTCTATTGTTTCCTTAGATACCTGATACATTATGATATAGTGTTGTATTCTTGTAGTATTGTTTTCTACAATGCGCACTGTGCTCTCCTGTCTTGATTCTGACTGATGTTCACTTCTAGAATCTTTTCAGGAGAAATTTTTTTAAAACATAGTTTGCAGCACCATCATTTTAGTTTTGAGTAGTGTCTGCAGATATTCCTTTCAGGCTCCATACAGCTCCAACAAACTTTACAAATAAGGAAGGGCAGCCTGTATGTCACCTGAAAGGAAAAAGAAAAAGAAGGCCCCATCCTCAGTGGAAATGACCTAACTGTGGTTCTGTTTTAATTATACTTCAACTAATGCATCATAATATAAATCTTTATTTAAACACCTCTATAATTTCCTCCACCCTAACTTAAACATTACAACTTTATATCTGCTGTTCTTATCATTGTCACCGTATACACTTCATGTTATCATATCTGTCAGTGCAGTGATAATATTATGTTTGGAAAAGCCTGAATTGGGTCACAATCACTGTCATAAAAGATAATACCCTGCAATACGTACGTCCTTATGTTTGTAGTTACTACAAATTTGACATATAAAGAATAAATATGAGCAAGAAGTTTGTTTTCTTTAACAGGTGTCATAAAGTCAGACGTCTGTGTTAACCATACCTATTATAGAATATCACTGTGTGGTCTAGTCCAGATAGTACCTTTTATAAGAACTAAACGCAAAAAACGAACTCTTTACCAGGAGAAAAACAGTTAAATTAGTGTCACATTTCATATGCTGTCAGAGGTGGAAACAATAGTAGAATGGTGTACTCAAGTAAAGGTACTGGTACTTTACAGTAAAAATGTACTTAAATAAAAGTAAAAAGTAGGTTGATTTTTAGAGGGGGGGTACTACTGATACAAAAAGAACATATTGCATTAAATATAATTGTACACACTAGTGAGATAATATCAGCAACAAGAGCCCTGATGTCCAAATTCCACTTCTATAGACGACACATTTCAACTGATTACCGATTACAAATATATTTCTGCTTTCCTAACTAGACTCACAATAATGAATCTGCTCTAGATTCTACTTCTCTGCTCGTTCACTCTCAAAGCTTATTATAATAGTTATATGTAAAGTGTAAGAGCTGATTGGAGGATATTCAGATCACCTGTTGGCTCCTAATTAACAATTGAGAGCAGCTTGGAGCATTTCTCCTCTCGGCCAATCAGGGTGAGACGACACCCTTTCTTTAGGTCTTAAGAGAGGTAGAGAACTGTACACCCAGGACCTTCTGATGCTTCTTTCACTGAATGCACACCTCATATCAGCAGATACTGTCAGACAGATACTCTGGTCTTTAGGCATATCTTGGCTGTCTTAACTTCTCTGATTGTGGGTGATTTTCATTCTGAAACCTAGCTGGAGTGGATATTAAAGAACACCTTACCACTAGTTTACCTGTATCAGGGCAGACATTCTGCATTAGTCTTTCTGAGGCTGAAGAGGGCTCAGTTTTAAATATAGAGTCATGGTGGAGGCTAAATAATGCTCCGAAGGCTACATTTTGGAGAGGGAAAAACTGACATCTGAATGAAAATTGGTTCTATGGATACCCATTAGCCTCTCCTTTACATGCATGCCCACTTTATGCTAATCCCATGCAATTTGCGACGACAACCATGTTGGTCTTTTGCATGCAGTTAAAATGTGTAATTTTCTCCTAGTTTCTGCATGCTGGGGTCACGAAACAGTATTGGAATTGTACAAATTTAGTATGACTGGAAAGCTGAGCCTCCTCTTGATTAAATGAGTAATTGTGTTTATGTGTGAAGATATTAGTCCCTATAGTAGTCATCCCATTGTAGTGAGAGCATTCTTCTAGGATAATCATAGCATCATGAAACTTTACGGCCACATATTGCAGACCTTTTGGGCATTTAGGGGATGTATTGCTTTCTTATGATTTTTTTTAACAATTTACTGTGTTCCTTAAGGTCTTGGTTTCTTAATGTGGTGTTACAGAGGGATATTTGACCATTTCTATCAATTCTTGGGAGGTAAAAAAGGTTAGATTTAGATTTAGCACCAAAAATTGTTCAGATTGTCCATCATATATTTCTATCATAATATTCTAAGCCCTGATACACTTTCACAATTTATTTGAATTAGTTAATTTCAAAAACAACCTCATAAAACAGAGGGAAAGGAAAGGAGAGACCCTGCCCGGAGGAAGCCCGGGGCCCCCATCTGGAGAAAGTCCCAGAGGGAGGGCCCGACAGCGAGCACCTGGTGGCCGGGTTTGCCACGGAGCCCGGTCGGGCACAGCCCAAAGAAGCTACGTGGTGCCTCACATCCATCCATCCTGTGGGCCCACCACTCATGGGAAAAACCCTTGGGGTCGGGTGCACTGTCACATGGGTGGCAGTGATGGTCAGGGGCCTTGACGGACCAGACCTGGGCAGCAGAGGCTGGCTCTGGGGACGTGGAACTTCACCTCTTTGTGGGGGAAGGAGCCGGAACTAGTGCGGGAGACCAGTTGGATCTGGTGGGGCTTACATCTACGCACAGTCTTGGCTCTGGAACCGTACTCATGGATAGGGGTTGGACTCTATTCTTCTCCGGAGTTGGCCAAGGCGTGAGGCGTCGGGCGGGTGTGGGGATACTCACAAGAATCCGGATGAGCGCCGCTACGTTGGAGTTCACCCCGGTGGACGAGAGGGTCGCCTCACTACGCCTTCGGGTTATGGGAGGGAAAACTCTGACTGTTGTTTGTGCCTATGCCCCAAACCGCAGTTCGGAGTATTCGGCCTTCTTGGAGACCCTGAATGGAGCCCTGCAGGGGGCTCCAGTAGGGGACTCCGTAGTCTTGCTGGGAGACTTCAACGCACACTGTGGGAAACGATAGAGACACCTGGAATGGCATGTTGGACTTCTGTGCTAGTCATGGAATGGCCATAACCAACACCATGTTCGAACATAAGGATGCTCATAAGTGTACGTGGTACCAGAGCATCCAAAGGTCAATGATTGATTTTGTTATCGTGTCATCTGATCTGAGGCCGCATGTTTTGGACAATCGGGTGAAAAGAGGGGCGGAGCTGTCAACTGATCACCATCTGGTGGTGAGTTGGATCAAGGGGTGGGGGAAGACTCTGAACAGACCTGGTAAGCCCAAACAGGTGAACTGGGAACGTCTGGAGGAAGCCCCTGTCCTGGAGATCTTCAACTCCCACCTCCGGCGGAGCTTTTCAGACATCCCTGTGGAAGTTACGGGCATTGAACCTGACTGGGCGATGTTCAAAACCTCTATTGCTGAAGCTGCGGTGATGAGCTGTGGTGTCAAGGTCTTAGGTGCCTCAAGGGGCGGTAACCCTCGAACACCGTGGTGGACCCCGGTGGTCAGGGAAGCAGGAAGTGATGTTATCCGGGAGGACTCCAGAAACATCGGGGGTGGAAGGAGCACTTTGAGGAACTCCTGAATCCGACTGACACGCCCTCTATGGTAGAGGCAGAGCTGGAAGCTGATGGGGGTAATCGGCAATTTTCCTGATGGAAGTCACTGAGGTAGTCAAACAACTCCACAGTGGCAAAGCCACAGGGGTTGATGAGATCTGTCCAGAAATGCTGAAGGCTTTGGGTGTTGAGGGGCTGTCTTGGTTGACACGCCTCGTCAACATTGCGTGGAAGTCTGGGACAGTGCCTAGGGGGTGGCAGATCGGGGTGGTGGTTCCCCTATTCAAAAAGGGGGACCAGAGAGTGTGTGCCAACTACAGGAGTATCCCATTTCTCAGCCTCCCTAGTAAATTCTACTCCAAGGAACTGGAAAGGAGGGTTCGGTCGATAGTCTAACCTCTGATTGAAGAGGAACAATGCGGATTCCGTCCTGGTCGTGGAACAACGGACCAACTCTTCATTCTCTCAAGGATCCTGGAGGGGGCCTGGGAGTATGCCCATCTGGTCTACATGTGTTTTGTGGATCTGGAGAAGGCGTATCACCGGGTCCCCGGGTGATACTGTGGGTGGTGCTGCGGGAGTATGGGGTGAGGGGGTCACTTCTGAGGGCCATCCAATACCTGTACGCCCAAAGCGAGAGTTGTGTCCGGATACTTGGCAGTAAGTCGGACTTGTTCCCAGTGAATATTGGCCTCCGCCAGGGCTGCGTTTTATCGCCAATGCTTTGTGATATTCATGGACAGGATATCGAGGCATAGTTGTGGAGAAGAGGGGTTGCAGTTCGGTGGCCTGAGGATCTCATCGCTGCTCTTTGCAGATGATGTGGTCGTTATGGCATCATCGGTCTGTGACCTTCAACAGTCACTGGATCAGTTCGCAGTGTGAAGCGGTTGGGATGAGGATCAGCACCTCAAAATCTGAGGCCATGGCTCTCATCAGGAAACCGGTGGATTGCCTACTCCGGGTAGGGAATGAGCCCTTAACCCAAGTGAAGGAGTTCAAGTACCTCGGGGTATTGTTCGCGAGAGATTGGCCGGAGAATCGGAGCAGCGGAGCAACGGGGGCGGTACTGCAGTCACTTTACCGCACCGTTGTGACGAAAAGAGAGCTGAGCCAGAAGGCAAAGCTCTCGATCTACCGGTCGATCTTTGTTCCTACCCTCACCTATGGTCATGAAGGCTGGGTCATGACCGAAAGAACGAGATCACGGGTACAAGCGGCCGAAATGGGTTTTCTCAGACAGGTGGCTGGCGTCTCCCTTAGAGATAGGGTGAGAAATTCAGCCATCTGTGAGAGACTCATATGGAGTATGATAACAGCAGATGATCATGATTAAACCTCTTAAATACAGTAACTTCTAATGTCACTATCAATGTGCTGTTGCCTCTACTTTATACTCATCAAACCTTAATTAGAGAATTTCAGTCCACGCCAAACGTCATCTATTTTTTATGGGAGTATATCAGATGGCCTTTCTGTGATAAGGAAGCAGATGGCAAATGTAGGATGTAAACACTGTCAACCAGGAGTGACGCAGTTGGAGCTGGACTATTTTCTATGTTGGTCAATGATATCTTAACTCAACTCAACTTTATTTACACAGCACCTTTCATACAGTCAGGCAGCCCAAAGTAAAGATTGAAACAGCACAGACAGAAAAACAAAAACAATTTTTTTTTTTGTAGATAAATAGAATTTTGTAAGACTAGAAAATACAACAAAAACAATAAAATGTTAAATAAATAAAAGTCACAAATAAATAAGCAGAAAAGATTGAAATAATATGAAAACCAATTAATAAGACTTAAAAACACATGCAATAAATGACATGGCACCTTAAGTAAAAGCCAGGTTAAAAAAGATATTTCTTAAGGTTTCTTTTAAAAATGTCCCCCTGATCCTATCTGCATTTTAATTGTAAAAGATCAGAAACATACTCTTCTAAATTCCAAATGTGTTTAAAGAGTGATGACATATCAAGCTTGCTAGTGATACAAAAGCAACACATGAAGTATTGAAAACACATATTGGATTGATGTCATTAAATTATATTAGCTGTTGTGTAAAGTTTCCCTTTGGGGTTGCACATGTTAAAGGGACTCGTGATTTTCCGATGCAGTCTGATGATAAAGAAATAAAAATAAACAGCTAAGCTTGGAGGCAAAACAGCTGGGACTTTGAAAGAACAGCTCACAGAAAAAGGGCAATCTGGTGGTCCAGATGGATCATATTTCACCCTTTCATACTTACTTTAACGTTTAATATTCAGTTGTGTATCCTTTTGAAAGCTTTATATGTGGATGCAAACTTATCAGTGAATAAATATCTTCAACATTCTAAAAGTAGTCAATAAAATGTCTTAAAGTACATTTTAAATAAAAGGTACAGTATTGTATTTTATATATGTGCCTTTTTTTGTAGTCTGACAAGCTTGTTTATTTTACTCCTTAGACTGTGGCAGAATGTTTTACGATTGTTTTTAAGATCTTGTCTTGAATTAGCCTGACAGTGATGCAGTATATAGCTCAGCCCACGCATTAGCAAATGGTCTCTCTCTTATAAATGTCCCCGTGTCTAGGGGACAGCTCCCCGACATCAACATATATTTTATACATTCTCTTTATGTCTCACTGTGCTGCTGATCATCCAGGTGTATTACTTGTTTCATGTGTACCTCGTGGCTAAACTCTGCAGATATCACGTTTAAAACACAACCTGTTCACTCTGTATTGTTCTATAGACTCATAAAATCAGCATTACCATTCAATGTGGAAGACTTCGGATGTTTTGAATCTGGTCAAGCATTATAATAGCTTTAGTATATGTAAATGATAAACAGCTGGTGTGTTTGAGCAGAACCAAAAGCACAATAGCACTGCCAGATTTAGGATGTTGATATGTTTAACTTGTGGGTGTATAGCAACTTTATGGAGTTGAAAGGATAGTGTGTAAGAAACTGGAATGGGATGTGTAGTGTGTGATAGCTGAGTAATATATATGGTGATGTATTACACTTGGAGTTGTACTTTGTTATTGTATTTCCGTGCTTACTTTTACAACTTGAAATCTGTTTTCCTTAATAGATTGGATGGATGTACAGTAAATATCACATGCAGTCAAATTGGGATGGAGTTCCCGAGTAGTAGGGATGGTATTGACTAAAGAAAGGTGAACTGCAAAACACCACCTACAAGCTAACACTGCATACATGTGACTAATGTATCTCTTATTTTGGTGATAAATGTGGACCCAGCGCCCCATGCTGAGACTAAAGACAGGAAAGGTCAGCTTAGACATCTGTAACAATTACTAACCAAGCATACTGTAGTAAAATTTGTTAGCATGCCTTTTGCCTAAAACGTATAAACGTAAATACATTTATTTAGATTGAGGAATTAACTTCAGAGTTATTATTAAAGCCGTGTCACATTATGGAATGTATAATGTTGTCTATTGTCTGACATTTGATGTATTTAGCTGTTTCTTTATTATGTATATTTTGCTGTATGTAGGTACTATAATTTGCTCTAGTATTGGAATCAGTATTTTTTTACATTTCCTTTAAAACTCTGTAATAGAAAGCAAAGTATGTCCTTTAGCCTTGTTCATACTTTTTCTGTAAATTGACCATTTTTGGTAATTTTACCTTTTATATTTTGCAATTAGACTATTTCATGCCAAAATGATAAACATGCTTTACTCTGAAATACAGATAATAAAATGTAATTAATATGTGAATTTTCAAGTAATAACCGTT
The DNA here is from genome assembly GCF_900634415.1 of Cottoperca gobio. Classification (NCBI taxonomy): domain Eukaryota; kingdom Metazoa; phylum Chordata; class Actinopteri; order Perciformes; family Bovichtidae; genus Cottoperca; species Cottoperca gobio. Next base: position 12,437,135 of record NC_041368.1, read on the forward strand.
GTTCTTGTTCTTCACCAGGGAAGTTTTTTACAGCACTGGCACTATGTAAAAAGAGATGGCTGGGAAGTGCGTTACTCTCTGTGATCTACTTCTGAACCTGATTGCCTCTATACAAAGGTGCCGTGTAAATTACTGTCTGATGGAATAGTGAACTGGCAGTGGACGAGCCTGTTTGAACATTTTCTACAGAGATATCAATCAGCAGCACAGTGCCTGAGGAGAGGAGGTCACCATGATCTCCACAGCGCTCCGCTGGCTGGTTCTTCCGGCTTTTATCATTCTGACCATCGGTGGGAACGTGATGGTGTGTTTGGCTGTGGTACTCAGCCGCCGACTGTGGCGCATAGCTAACTGCTTCGTGGTGTCGCTGGCGGTCACTGATTTCCTGCTAGGCCTGCTGGTGCTGCCTCTCTCTGCCACGGTGGAGCTGCGCAGCGGAAAATGGCCCCTTGGAGGAGCCCTGTGTAACATCTACATCTCACTGGACGTCCTGCTGTGTGCATCCTCCATCCTGACCCTGGTGGCCATCAGTGTGGACCGATACCTAGCCATTTCAGCCCCCCTTAGCTACCCCCGGAGAGTTACCCGTCTAAGGGTGACACTGGTCATGATAGCCATCTGGGCCTTGTCACTAGCTGTGTCCTTTGTGCCCATCCACCTGGGCTGGAACACAGCGGACTACAGAGTGCAGCATTTAGACTGGGGCATGGGGGATGAGGAGGAGGGACACTACTGCCAGTTTGAATGGAATAACAACTATGTTCTCGTTTATGCCTTTGGCTCATTTTACCTGCCTCTGCTGCTTATGTGTGGAATGTATCTTTGCATATTCAGAGTGGCACAGGAACAGGTCAGTGTTCATTTTTATACAGGATATAAAAGGTCATGACTTAATGCATACATTATTTTTTGCATCCACCTGAGGCTCTTTTTTTTTGTTGGAAATCAAGACAAAATATGATCCCATATCATTTTAGTGGAAACAACAGATAAACAGATGTTAAAATAACATTCAGTCGTATTCACTTGTTGCTGAAGGAAACCCTTAATCTTTCTGTCTCTCTAACCTTTGCCTAACCGCTCGTTTCAGGTGCGGCGTATTCGTGCTGCCACTCCGTCGTTTGCACGCACAGCATCGACTGCAGCCATAGCCCGGGAGCACAAAGCTACAGTGACCCTGGTCGCTGTGCTGGGGGCCTTTGTCATCTGCTGGTTCCCCTACTTCACTTTTTTCACCTGCATGGCCATAAAGGCAAAGACAAACCCCCCCAACACACTTAAGTCTGTGGTGCTGTGGCTGGGCTATTTTAACTCGGCTCTTAACCCCATCCTGTATCCAGCCTTCAACAGGGATTTCCGCAAGGCCTATGGAGAGCTGCTTCGCTACAGTCGACCGTCTCGCAGAAAACTGCAACTTACTCGTGTGTCCGAGCATAAACCATTGACCTTTACTAATGGGCAACAGTCTGAGAAACATATAGACTTGGTTAATAACACAACGGAGGGGACGAGCCTCACTTTACATGAGAGAAACGGTTTCCCGATTGAGCCAAGGTGAACTGCTTTGGATCTGTTGTTCTTCTGCTGGACTATAGACTGGCAGCAATATGTTGGGAATTACAAATTGCTCCACTACTCACAGTACCGGATTAGCTAACCATTTACGGTATCACTTAGATGTTTAGTATAGTGCCAAAGATCATGTGTAAGACTCAAGACACAATACGATGAATGTATGAAGCATGTTTGTTTGTACTGGATGCATGAAGCAAATCCAATGTTCTTTATTAAAATGTGCTAAATATTTTCTTGATTAAATCAAATGTTGGTTACAATTTTCTATGTCTGCAATGCATTATAAACATATTTATATATGTTTATAACACTAAATAATTATAGTTATAAGCACTCATAAATTAGTTAGTATGAAGCATTTTATAATGACTTATAAGGTTAAGTATCATAATACTTCACAATTGCTGGTCACTTACTGACAAATTGGCTACTTAGAGTAACTTTTAATCACATTATAATTCATAATAACAGTGCTTATAATTCATTATATAAAGATTATAATGTATTATAACTATACGAATTATAATACACTATGATCCTTGAAAAAAGTGAGTGACTTATGATACTTATTATGTCATTATAAAATGCATTATTGTTCTAAAGCATTATGAATATGTATGAGGGCACATTATGAGGGCTTATAACCACAATTATACAGATTATGAAGCATTATAAGTATGTTTATAATACATTATAGACATGCAAGTCATAGAAAGTGTCACACAAATGTTATAATTAATGAAATGTAAAGTACTGAAATGTTTATTAGACAGGTGTAAAAAGCATGCAACAATGTAATTCAAAATGAAGAGCAGGCAGAGTGGAGGGGATTAAATGGATGACTCGGTAAGTTTCCCATAAATGTTCCTGGAGACACAGGTGGTTAAAAGTTTACAAATTGTTTATTTTCTCTCCTCTCAACCCTGCCCATGAAAGTGAATAAGTGACCAGCAAGTTGATTTGATACATACAAAATGTGTATGTTTGACCGGACCCAGGCAGGACGACGTTAATGACCTCCTGGATGTTTCAACAGATAAACTGCAACTAGACAAGACATCCATTCAAAAGTTTGTATTTTTATTACTTGTGCATATCTGCAACACAGTAAAACCCTTTGAGTTATGACGAGGGTCGGTTACATCTATGAAGTCACGTGATTCTTAGTGAAGCTGCTCCTAACAAGTCCCGCTTGGGCACAAACTGCATCATATTGACTAAATAAGATCAAATATATATCCATGAATATATTATGCTTCGCTACATTGATGTACTGTACATGTTTCTGGGGATTATTCTCATGCAAAGCAATATCTTACACTACAGCTCTCTGTGTTTAGTGCATAGACTGTATATAAGACATGGACATTTGGCAATTTTGCTGTCGCCATCTTGGTTTTTTTGGAACCAAAAGTATCAACGAGAGGGTGGATCTAAGTGTTACCGAACACTGAACAAGTGTAAGGCAAACAAACATGGTAGAATTAACTTTAATGAACTGAGAAAACACCATGAAAGGGTTGACTTCTATTTGAAAACAGTGGAGTCGCCCCCTGCAGGCCATTGGAGAGAATACAGGTTTAAGGCACTTCCGCATTGGCTTCACTTTTCAGACCTGGAGGTTGCCGCTTGTTTCAGTGGTATGAAATAAGGATGAGAAAAGATGAGGAATGTAAGCAGGAAATAAAGCAGATGGATGCATGTAATATCTAATGTTTTTTAATTCATTGTAAAACTAATTTATTAACTCAATAATGTCTTCATGCAAAAGCGGAATAGTACATTTTATTGTGTATGTATTTAACAAGCATTTATTCTGTATTTTTTCTTCATTGCTTTTTGAACCTATTTAATCAAATATAATTCATTGTTTTTATATTGATATGACTCTTTAAACTCCACTCTTGCATATAGTAGGCTATCAATGCATTGCAGACACTGTACTGTATAATGCATAATAGTATTGTGTTGGCTTTCTGTTGTCGTTGTAATGATTGAAGAAGAGTGTGCGGATGGAAATGGTATTCGAGCACCGCCATTACCAAGACAGGGCAAGCTGAGCGATATTCTAATTAAAGTTTAATGTGTGCCTTGGTGCTGTCGATGGTTGAAGTAGGTTGATAGGTTGAAGCAGGGAGACAGAATGAAATGCCTTTGGGATGAATTGATGACTCCCCTCAACCTTGCAGAGGAGGGGATGCTGCTGAGGAGGAGGAGACATGCACTTCACGAATATAAGCTGCAGCTGCACAGTGACATATAAAGTGGAAGGCATTGAATTTATAGACTATTATTCGGGTCAAGTGGCAGAGGAATAAAAAAAACTGTGAGAATGGAGGTGTAAGACCATTTATAAGTAGCCTTCAATGCAGCTGAGGAGGATGGAATTGTAATACTGAAAGAGTCATGTTCAGAATGTCTCACACACAGTAAAGGTCTCTCGGAGTTTGAGTGGTGCATGTGTGCAGTGACATGGAGTGAAAGAGTTTCTGCTGTAAGACTTGGGGAAATCCATCCATGCTGTGGCTTTATTTACAGCATATGTATCAAATCTGACTTTGTGTTGACATGGAACACCAACGTAAAAGACATAGGATGTTTACATGCTGCAGAAAATAGTTTGAAAATCTCATCTCAATCATAGAAGTGACTTTGTGGAGTCTCTCAAAATAGTTTCATAATTCCAAAATAAAAGTTTCTTTGTACACAGCAAGGCTAGCTGTTACCCCTTACTTCCTGTATTTATGGTAAGCTAGGCTAATTGTCTTCATAGTTAGCCCACATACACTTACTCTCAGCAAGAAAGTCCAATTATTCCCTTTAGAATAAACCTATTTGTGCTCAAATACGAGTATGGTTTGTTCTAATTGTATTTACTTTGGATATCTAACAGTACAACTTCAACATTTCTAGATCACATGAAAAATCACATTTTTATCAGGATTTTTGTAAAGCTCACGTTGTCTTTATTATATGTATTGCACATGAAAATAAATGAACATATCTGCATATCTTTAAAATTTGAAGTTATTGAAAGATGCCAAACACCTGATTGTGTTCCTTGTTTCTGAAATATTCTCTTGTACTATATTTAGCCTTTGTTCACTTGGGACTAATGTTTACTTTTCCTAAAATATAATGAAAAATATATAAAAAAACCAGCATGTGCCTAAAGACTTAATATAGTATCAGAAAAAACTCACTTTTCAGACAAACGGTTTGACGGTTTTTGTAAATGCTTTGGCAAATGGTTTGAATAATTAGTTTTTCGTCCGTGCAGGACATAGAAGACGTGTCCAAATAAAATGTAATCAACTTTCACCAGTCTGCCAGTTTGGTGACATGAAGAATTGGCATGTACTGTGAGTGTGACTTGTAACATATTAATAACTTTAGGTAAAAAAAAGGGCGAGACTTTGTTTGCAAATGTAGTGAGCACTAGAGAGGAATCAGGTTGGCCTTTTCATTTAATAAGAGCAGTGCAATTGGCCTCTGGTTTTGGAGTGCAGCATCAATTATTTAATATTCCTGAAAAGCTAAGTTGTTTATTTACAAATAAGACTTCCATCATTTAGAGATAATAGTGCCTTGATGTTTTCTACAGAGTGGATGGGTGGCATCATATTAAATATTTAATACAATAACATAAATTCAAGTATTTGTAACACTCGCCAAATGTCACTATAGCTAAATGTTACTTTACAAAATCATATTAGATGCATTGTTTAATTATATATATATTTTTGAATCTATTTATTAGGGATGCACAATGTTATCAGTAGGTCATCGGTATCGGTAAAGGTTTTTAAAATGAAATATCAGCAACAGCCGGAAATTACATTTCGTTGGATATGACAGACCGATATGTTACATAACAATAAATATCGCATGTTGTACATGTAACTTAAGTTTAAGTAGTTTTCCTATTTTGCCCAGTGAATGTGTACATTTTGAAAAGCATTGTATTATATGTCGGCATCTGCAAGTGGCCCATCACGATAGCAGTAAGAATAACACATTGTGAATCCACATTGAGAGGACAGACTTGATATTCTCTGCAATTACGTAGGAACAAATATGTGCGTATATCGGCACCTGCATTTGACCAAAATTAGATGGAAAGTATCAGATATTGGCAAAAATCCAATATTGTTCATCCTTATTTATCTTTTTTGTTTGTATGCATTTGTGATGGTAAATTAAAGTGAATGTTCCTTTAGAAAAAAACATGTAAAATAATACTTCAAGATGCCAAATCTGTTTCTTTAAACACTGAAATCTTAGTGTTTATAATTAATCTATATCATAGATATTATTACATATGTATAAAGTATGTGACATTAGTTCTGCTGTCAAATGCATCCATAATGGGAAGTTCCCTCCATGAACAGGCCCTACGCATTTAAACCTTATCAGCCTGGTTTCTGTAAATGTTTGATGATAAATAGAGCACTACAACTGCACCTGGACTGAATCCCAGAAAGGAATATTGCAAAGAAAAAAAAAATATTCACTACTGATTATCACCGTCCCAAGATAAATCCCATAAAAGAATGTATTTATTCCTATACGTAATATGACCAAAATCATTTTTAATAATGTTAAAACTGAGAGACTTACAGATGCACAAGGGTTCTGTGTGCGTCATCTTGTCTTTTATGAAAATGTATCGCCGCTCCGAAGTGTGCTAATCCAATATTGTGCTCGTTTCCTATGAATATATATATATATATATATATATATATATGGGCGGCAGACCTCGCTACCTACAGATGTTGAGTCTCTTTTTGTATTGTGTTTATCACTGTTTACTCTGACATTATCATTTCCTATGTCACATCTCTATGGCACAAAGAGAAATAAAACCCCACCTGCTGTACACAGACGCAGCGATATTATCTCAATGTCAATAATTGTTATTATTGTTTGGGTGTGTGTCTGTGTGCGAACTGTTATTCATTCTTGTAAATGAAGTGCACACAATTCAAACACATAGACGTAGGCACAGTGTTGACAGTGCTTTGAGGAAATAATCCAGCATCTCAATGCTACAACATGGGACTCCCGAAAAACGTGTTATTTCCCCCAAGTGCTGTCTGCTGTATATTAACTTGGAACACAGTTTTCTGCGTTCAGAGAATAATCAGGAGCAGTGCAGTGCAGGAAGCAAAGGGATCACTGGCACAAAGCCTACTACTGCTAACTGTAGCAGTGGCCTGCTCTCTGCTGGGACAGAGGAGTATCTTTGTGTTTGTGATTCAACTGCAACTATCTTCTAAGGAATCCAATTGTATTTCAGATGCTGCACCTGTTTCGAATGTTATCAGGCCATTTAATGGCTGTTATCATTTGTTTACGCTACAGCTGTAATGCTTCAGAAAGGTCCACACTGCACCCACCATTAGCCCAGAAGGTGCATATCCAACATTATGAAAGGGTTTCGATGATGTTCACTTTCACTTTTAGGTTAAGGCGGCAAAACTGCGTGGTTAGGTGTAGGAAAAAGTGTTTTGGTTAAGATAAGTATGCCGACGTTTGTTACGTACTATAACGTTACTTAAATTACGTCTTCTGGTTGACAGTTCTGTTTTTGTTTGACCCATCAATCGTCCCATCCCTAACCCTAAACTACGTCACCTTCTTCCTTTGCTCCTGTCATAATTCCTAAGGTCGACAGAGGTCACCGCCTTGTGTTTAAACCGTTGAGCAGCCATGTGAATAGATGATAACAGCATTCTTAAAGCGGGTACCTGTCTTGTAGAGTAGCCTTGTGTAAAAAATTAGGGCTGTCAAATTAGCGGGTTCATTTAGATTAATTAATCACAGAAAAAATAACGCAACAAAAGAATTAGCGCAGATTAATCGCGCTCTTAGTTGACCCTTGACTCTTTACGTCACGACGCGGCGCGGCCACAGTCGCCTGGTCATCATGATGGAAGCGGATGAGAAAACGTTACTTGGCCCAGTGAATGGAAAGTTTACATTAATAAACTCCCGGATGTAACTGTTGATGCTTCGTTCTGTGAGATTCCTGCAGCAGAGAATGTTCGAACCATCGGAGAACTTCAAGCTGAAATATCAGCTCAACACAAAGCACTTAGCAGCTCGGAGCTAGCTAACACCGCCGCTGATGCTAAAGTGAGCGACCCGTCTCTCATACATCTCGATCAGGCGTTCAGACGCAGAATGAGTCGGTCTACCTGAGACACATTAACAACATCATCGAAAATGTATTGCAATGGACTGCAGGTGGTAGAGGACAGGGGGCTAACGGAGGCTTCACACATGGCGTCAAAGACACAACTTTAAACATATTGTTTATTGTGCAATGAAAGATGTTATGCCCGATTTGAAATTGCACTTTATGTCAAACTGTTGGTCTGTGTTGTCTAAGATAATTGTAGCAAACAAGATATTGGATAAATAGTATTGAAATAAAAGACGTGTTGACCTTTAAGTTTATAATGCCTACTCATTGATTCACTCATCTTCCAAAATCCATTTGAATATTTTGAAATGCTTCTCACAGCAAATATTGATATATATTAATTTAGATTAATTTAGATTAATTAATCACAAAGCTTGTAATTAATTAGATTTTTTTTTTATCGCTTGACAGCCCTAGTCAAAATGTCTATGTCCTGGCCTTTGCCCCCTTTACTGACAGACGGCGTAGCCACGCAATAGAGGGTGTCTTCCTCGTCTGCTTGGTTGATCACCTCACACTCTTCATACTCCCAATTAAATATGCTAAATATTTTAACAAATTACCACAAATGTAAGGCTGTCTTGGCCCACAGCTAAATTATGCTGCAGAGCCCCCTGGTGGGTTAATCTGGCCATGGTGCAGCTGCTGCCTTCTCTTAAGGGCATCATTCGTAGATTTGAATTATGTTCAACCTGATTGGCTGAGAATACACCTTTTTCACTGAGTGGATTCACAAAGATGTATTTCTAAATATGCAACGTGTCCATGGGGCATGCTTCAGTCAGTGAACACAGGGCAATAATTGTTCTCAATGTGTGTCCACTAGATGGCAGTATAAAACAGTTTTTACTCTGCAGAGTTGACCTCCAGGAATAATATGTGGACTTAATGGTCTCAAGAGAAAAATTGAATCTTTCTGATGGAGGATGCAGATAAGATGATATCACGGAGAAGAGGGAAACATTTTACTTGGTGATATTTCTGCACTGACAACATAATGTTTTTGGATCTGGTAGAAGACAGCACTACCATTGTGGCAGTACGACCTCAAAAGGTCAGATTCAAAGTTTAGGAAATCTATTTGATTCATTATTTAAGGTCTATTTGTATTTCATTAAGTGTAAAAAGCTCTCATGCATGTTACTGTTTAATGGAGATAATCAGCCTTGATATTTAGGAGTAGAAAAATGGCTAAAAACTCAGTTGATATTTCTTCTGAAATGTAATGAAGGTGCATATTAAAGGTCAAGATGTTTAAGTCCATAAGGTCTTTCCTCAGTACAAAGATCAAGCAGAGCAGGAAAGACAAATAACAAACGAAAACAAGGAGATGACTTCATCATCTGAGGAAAGGAGTTCATTATTAAGTATTTTCAGATTATGCATATTTGTATTTGTTATGTATTCATTCATCTATCTATTTACTTATTGTCATAAGAATGTGATTACACTGTTGAACCTCATATATTATACAACTGAGTAGGAGGCAAGGTGGGTGGTGAGGTGTGAAGCATAAAAAAAATACTTTTTTCTCTTTGAGCGTTTGTGCCTGAATTGGGAGGTTACAAATACTGCCAGTGTATTTAATTTGGAGTGCTGGCTGGTGTGTGTTAAGTCACACGTCCTAATTGTCCCCAATGGACTTGAACAGGACAGCCGTTGCCATGGATAATTGAACAAATCTCTTCCGCAGGCTGCACTGGGAGTGAATTTTGTGGAGGTTTGCCAATTGGTCACAAAAGCAAAAATAACTGTTATTCAGATGAATGCTTTTTGTAGCAGCATGTGTCTCATTTTTAATCTGCAGATTTCTTGTGTTTGTGCCCAAAAAGACTGAAGAATTATGATTTAGCTTCAACTCTGCTGTGTACAGTGCGTTGTTCAAGTAAGACTCATCTTCTGTTTGTGGATTCTGCTTTCTCAGCACTTCTTAATCAAACTCACATAAGTGCCAGCTGCACCAGAGGTGGAGCCTTGTTGTGCAGTCCTGTAGAAGAACTTACTGGCTGCTTTGTAATGTGATTTTAGAATGCTGAAGTTAGCATTTAGCTCAAAACACCACTGTGCTTAAGTAATAATATAATTATAAACGGTATTTATTTGGCACTTTTCTTAACGATGTTACAAAGTGCGACAGCAGGGCTCCGTCTGTGGCTCTTAATGGTCGAGAGTAGGGCTGGACACAAATATTAAAATATTCGATTATCGTTCATTGGGGAGGATAATATTCACTTTTTATATTTTTTCTCAACCACTTTGTACTTATTTTTATCTTTATCTATTTAATTATTGCGTACTCGCCACTTTACTTCATATGTTCTTTTGCTGTAACAAGGTAACTGTCCCGTTGTGGGACTAATAAAGGATTTCTGATTCTGATTCTGATTCTGATAATAGATTTTCAATTTTGGGATTCAATATATATTTTCTGTTAGTTTTTTAACCACTTGAGATTACAAACATAAATAAAACATGCAAAATCTTTTGTTTTTTATTTAATAATAAATACAAACAACAATACTGTAGTATAACGGAATCATTAAAGAATTAACCCAGAAGTCCAAGAAAAATGTATTCCGGGCAGCCTTAGTGGCGAGGGCACGTACCAGGTCAAAGTGTCAGTGATGTATTTAGGATCGAGGCTGTTTATGGCCTTAAAAGTTAGAAAATGTTCAAATTAATTTGAAAAAAAAGTACAGCTTCACAGGCAGTCTTGGCTCAACCTTGTTAAGTTATTTCCGCATGTAGCATTCAACATTCTCTTCACACAACTTGTAACATCTGGTTGCATATGTTTAATTTACAGCTTTCAACCACAATGCAATAACTTGCTTTCATTGTTTTCCCAAATATAAAACCTATAGTGTCGGAGATTGTGAAAAAGCGTTTGTGTTTCAGCCAAGATGTATTTACTTCCTTCTTGTGTATGTTGTTGTGGGCCTGTATGTGCTTTTGTGCGTGGGTGTAGTAATAAAGCAGCTGTTGGCTTTGCCTCACACTGCCTGATATCTCAGCTCCATGTCCTCCCACTGTTTTCTTGTCACTTCTCATCCTTCCATGTGCAGAAACTCCAGTCTAGAGATCCAGAAGTGGGTTTTGTCTGAGCATGCTCAGTGCGTGGGCTCGGGAGACTTCAAATCTAGAGTGTAGGAGGCGGTGCAGTGCTGCTGCAGGGTTCAGCGGCTGCTGCCTGCACCCAGCCGCAACCGCAACAGCCAACCCTGGCCTGAGGAAAGGGAAAATCTAAGGGCTTCACTCACAAAGATGATACAAATTAATAAATTAATGAACACAGTCAATATCATTAAAAGTGTGTACCTGATTTTTTTTTATAAACGCTTTTTTTTCTGTTTGTTTCTTCTACTCAAGCAATTGGCTTCACTATGGCAACAATATTTCCCCCAAGTGCCAAGGTAATTTTTTTGAGAGTTTCTTTTTTAATACCTCCATATCACCATGGACACTGGTAATTTTTTATGTAACTGAGTTGTTTTTTGACTGCCAACATGAAGTTTAATGCTATGAGAGGCATCAGGAAACATGTTTTTTTAGGAATGTTATTATGTGTGTGGGTGGAACATTTACCCGATGATTAGTTTTGGTTTATTGCAATTTAAAATGCTACATGTAAAGGCAGTCATGTGTGTGATGAGGGGCTACTTTGCTAAATACCTTGACAGTGCCATAGAGAGAAGACCCCAGAAGTATGCAGAAATTAAAGCAGTGAATCATGAGTGCTGATAATTGTCTCCGGGGGTCAGACATGGTTACACTGAGGGGGTGGATGAGTGAATGAGAACTACAGCAAGTGGTTTGCAACATTGGTGGAAAGGTAATACATTTAGTGAAGAACTGTTCAGTTTTGAGGTTCTTTACTGACCATGTTACTTTATACTTCCACTCCATTAGCTGTTACAAGGATTTATTGTGCATTTTATTCCTTTTACTATTTTACATTACACACATATGATAAGCTTATGAAATACAATGCATTGTTAAAGATTAAACTCAAAGTTCCCAACCTTTTTGGGTTGTAACACTATGACGCCCATGTCTTTAATGCAATATAAACATACTTATGATGCATTCTAATCTTCTTATAGCACTGTATAATTATAGTTATAAGTGCTCATAAATATTCAGAATGATTTCTAACAATAATCTAACAGAAAGCAAACAACGACCACTTAGAGTAACTTATAATCACATTATAATGCATTATAACAGTGATTATAATGTATTACAACGATAGGTATTATAATACGCTATGATCCTTGCAAAAGTGAGAGACAATTATGCAGTGCTATAAGCAGACTATAACACATTATATGTTTATAATGTGTTATAAAACAGTCATAGAAAGTGTTACAAAGGTGTAGTTGTTTATAAGATATTAGCAGTTCCACCAAAAACGTCTCTAAGCTCCCAAATGAAAATACCCAATATTAAAAAGTTGAAGAAATATGAATACAGGTGATTTGTTTTTTATTAATTCCTCTCCCATTGTTATCATCTCACAACCCCTCATTTCTATCTTGTGGCCCTTTGGAGGGGGCCCGGCCCCTAGGTTGGGAACCACCGGACTAAATGAACTAATTAAAAACTTAAAGAAATTGTAATGAGTACTTTAAGTAGACTTTGCTGATGATATTTCTGCATTTTGTAGGATTTCGAATGCAGGACTTTTACTTGTAATGGAGTGTTTTAGGATTGTCATATTGGTACTTACTTAACTTGCTTTTATTTCATATAAATCTAATGTAACTTGCTGATCCTTTCTATGTGCAGTAAGCCACCAAAATTGGTGAATAATACAACATTTGTTAGGGTGTTATATTATACTGCACTTCCTCCTTCTACCCTTTCACAATAAAGCCATAAATAAAAGCTTCTTAAAAGCGTATCTTGGTGAAAGCCCATTGTGACGAAGTAGGTTTAATTTGACTCTTTTCGTTATCACAATTTATAATTCAACTGTAATCACTTATATCCTGCACTTAGTTGTTCTCTGTTGGACACTATGACGAGCACTGTGCTGCTATTTTTACTCTGCCTCTCTGTGAGTAAAGTGCTTCTCTCCTGAGATCCAAACAGGATTGTGCAAACAACCACCTCAAGTCACGAAAGCAAAGGTCTTCCCTTTGCTGATTTCTTTTTCTTTTTTTTATGTATGTGTGACATTTAGGATAGAGCAGGAGAGGGACCTCCTAAAATGCAATGGTGACTGTGAATGTGAGGAGATAAATATAATTTATAAGCATTAAATATAGACAAGGCTGAGGATGACTGGGAGAAAAATAGAAGGCGGAAGCACTGCGTCACTCGCTCCTCAAGCATTTCCCCAGTTCAGTGGAGTGAAAAACAAAAAGCTCCACAAGCAAACTGCAGGCTTACATAACCTGTTTCAGAGTAACTTTGTGACAGAGTGTTTATGGGCGATTGCTTGCATATATTTGTGCATTTGACAAGACCTTCTCAGTTCTGGTGGGTGCATGATCACCATAGTGACAGAAATGTGTATTTGGGAGTATAGATGTACTCTATTGCCATAGCAGATAATAATAATAATAATAATAATAATAATAATAATAATAATAATAATAATAATAATAATAATAATAATAATAATGATGGTGATTAATTGCATTTTTCCAGGATAGCCTCTGCTCCACACTGTATTTTTAGATGGGGATTTGGGGAAGATCCATTCCTTTTTGCTTTTGCTAATATTTTTTTCCCATGAATATATCCACATGCAGATGCACAGCAGTTCACTTGATACTTTGAGAAAGTGTATGCATGATACTATAAACACAAGCATTGTGTTAGCTAATAAACTAATATGAACATAGTATTAGTTCACATCATTAACCTATAACTGTGGCACAGTCAGAAGTTTTGGTAACATTTTCTATGACGTGCTATGTCTATAATGCATTATAATCTGCTTATAGCACTTTATAATTATAAGCACTAATACATATTCAGAATGCTTAATAACAAAGATTACATTTTCTAAAAGAAAAAAAAAAATGTATATAAGCATTTTATAATGACCAGCAATTGTAAAGCATGATGATACTAGACCTTATGAGTCATTATAAAATGTGTTATGATTATAGTTACAAAGCATTATGACTAGTTATGAGTGCTTCTAACTATTATGTTGCAGTACTATAAACAGATTATACTGCATTATAAGTGTTTTTATAATACATCGTAGACTTAGATATCATAGTTTTTTAGGTTTTATTATGTTGACAATACTTGGAGTTAAATAGAAGAGGTTTGGAGTGAAGTTTTCTTATGTGACTTTTGGGTATAGACACACAGAAAGTGCAGTGAAACCCTTAATATCTAATTCATAAAAGTGTACTGATGCAATACAGACTGTATCGCTGATGTTAACCTACTGTATAAGCTGTGGTATGACCTCATGCAAAAAGACATATTACAGCACTGACGATGTGTCTGAGTAAAGTGTACGATCATAGTACAATGCTATGAGTGAGTTACCATGTTTTATTCAAAGCTGTTTGTTATCCCAATGGGGAGGAATGTTGTAATAGTTCAGAAAAACTTGACTAAATATTTGCCAAGGAAATCTGGCAAATACTTTTTTTACATCTTGCTATTACCGAATCATGGTACATGCAACTGTAGGCGTTAACAAATACAAAGGAAGTAGAAAGAGCATTAGCCAGAGTGAGAGTGAGGAAGCACAAATGCAACTCAGTCAGGAGGAGGGAGCATAGATGAGGGAGGGAGGCAGGAGGAGGGGGGGGGGGGGGTTCAGTGGTGGCTGCTCTCTGCAGTACAGATCTGCTGAGAAGCACCAGAGCACAGCTCCTCCACAGACCACAGCCGCAGGGCTCCCACTGCAGCGCAGAGGAAAACCTCACACGGAAACATACACTGGAGAAGACAGAAGACGAAGAGGAGGAGAGAGAAGAGTGGAGAATACAGAGAGAAGAAGCGGACAGGGTTCTCTGCTTTTTCTTGGAAGAACAGAACTTCCAGGGCACACGGATCCCTCCACGTTCTACTTTTGGAGTCAGTTAAATAATTTAACTTCTGCCTCGTTTTGGTGCGTGGAACACATCTTTGCTTTTCCAAAAGTTTCACATTCAGGTCTGAATTTTTATCCCCAGTCAGCATTTCTGCCCATCTGGCTCTTTTGGGAACCATTTCAATACCTGCCTGTAAACTTCACCACAATGTGTGTGTGTTCTTTCGGTGTGTGAGCATCAGCTTCTGACTGACCTGAGGGAATACTCAGGTGTAACTGTGTGGAACAGAATATACATTGTTAAGCTTTATTACAAGTTTCATTTTGCAGTTGAATGTTAATTTATCTCACTGATACTTTTTTCTCCACAAGGATCTCCTTAAATGACATGAAGATGTCGCAGATTCTTCTTTGCAATAAGGATCGCTCCGCACACTACAGTAATATCTCCTGAAAGGACATTGTGGAGACACTTGCGAGCTCAAACTTTCTCATTTTCTTTAGATATATTGGAGGAAACTGTTTTTGTCTGGTGAAGCCTCTCTTCAACCCAGTCTGACCCCCCATCTCAACCTCAACCTCAGGATGGCTGGCTGTACCAGCCGCTGCAGACAGGGGGTGCTCAAACTAATCCAGTCCCTGCAGAGATTGGTCTCAGGAGGCCTCACAAAAGGTATGGTGGTGTTTTATTCTAATACAGATGCACTCACTGTTCATCTTTCACTTTAAGGGAACTTATGCAAGTTCATGATTTTTTCATGTGTACTCGATCAGACACAATGTGGTTTTTGTGAGAGTGCTGCACGCAACATTAAATGGATACTCTACTGCAGTTGTTCCCAACCTGGGGGTCTGGACTAAATTTAATAGTTTTTATAGTTTGGATCATCATTTAAGATATCATTTTACTATTAAATCTCAGAGAATAAGGGCACAAGCTGCGACATTCACCCCCTCTGTTAATCAGACTCATCCTGCATTAGAAAGGTACGCAGTTAAAACAACCAAAGAGCTATTAGAACGATGGCCAAGTGTTAAGGAGAACAAAACACTGAATTTGTCAAAAAAGAAGAATTGTATTCAAAGTTCTTAAAAATAACACAGAAATTCATCCAAATCGTTCATTTTACAACGACTTCCTGCATTTCTTGCGTTCACTATTTGGGTTAACTGTACAGTTTAACAGCTGTTCTGTAATGTTATTGTTATGCATTGAATATAATATGAAATAGCCATCAAATATGTAATTTAACGTTAGTCAGGGGTCGCCAGTTTACTCAATGATAGAAAAGGGGTCACTTTAGGAAATATGTTGGGAACCACTGTTCTACTGTATGTTAGATTGTCTTGAAACCCAACAGATGTTCACCCCATTGCAGTGGTGGAAAGTAACTAATTACATTGACTCAAGTACTGAACTTAAGTCAAATGTTCAGGTACTTGAATATTTCCATTTTCTGCTACTTTATAATTCTACTCCATTTCATCTCAGAGGGAAATATTGTAATTTTACTCCACTACATGTATTTGATACATTTAGTTACTTTGCAGATTCATATCATGAATAAAAAATATAAATCCACTAATGAATTATGATGGATTATTATGGATTAAGCAACCTGGAAGTATATAAAGTAGTTCAAATTAGCTTCACCTTTACAAGCTGCAAAATTAAAAGTGATGAGCACATTAATGCATCAATAATTATAATCCAGTAACAGAAATATATGAATATTTAATCATTTTCATTGTCGAAAGCCACTGATGTCTCACCAATTAAAATTATTTTAACACCTTCACTTTAAGCTTACTCTGTTCCTAGCTTCCTTTTCTAAACAGATTCCATTAGCCTGGCAATATTGAGTTGTAATTCATGCAGCTGCTCCCACATTAGTCAAAGTGAAGTCTATTCATCACCAGCCAAATGTCCTTCAGTAAAACACTGAGCCCTTGCTGTGCAAGTCTGTACGAGTTTCAGCTCAAAACCTGAGAATATAAATACAAAAGTAATTTACCTCTTATGGAGGTAATGTTTTCGGCTTGCTTCATTTGAAGGGGTCACAAGCCAAATAGATTGCACACAATGTTGCATCACTGTTATAAAAATAGCTATAATTGGATTTAGAGATAAAATGTAGGTTGATTGAAATTGCCCTTTTAAGTTGCCCTTTCAAAATGATTTGCTGTTTATGTTTTTATTTGGACACATTTATTTCCCCCTAAAATTGTACCTACCACCAGTTTACCATATACCACTCTTAGCTTCCCCACAAACATATTCTATTCACTATAACAAGTGCAAAGGAGCAGGCAAATCAGAGATTGTGGTATGGCATTGGCAATTATATATATATATATATATATATATATATATATATATATATATATATATATATATATATATATATATATATATATATATATATATATATATATATATATATATATATACATATAGCACATTTCATTACACATAAACTCAGAGTGCTTTACATTTAAAGACAAAATACAAACATATAAGCATAAACATAAAAACAAAGCTAGCATCAATAACATTAATATCAGCATTTTATGGTTTATTTTGTTATGAATACACATTTCTTTGCAGGACACTGTCGTTAAGGGTATTAAAAAAAGTTTTTCCTATGGGGTACCTTTTACTTGCTATGGATGATCTGGGTACTCCATGAATAGACGAATGATGAGGTCATGACTGCGTCATCCGTACACACCCCTTAGGGCAACAGTTGCGATGCACTCTCAACCTCTGGTCGTGTTTATCATATTTGTGTTAAAAGCCCTGGCTCTCGCTCTCCTCACCACCTCATCATCTTCTAGTCAAAAGTTATTTTTCACCCGAACAGCTAAAAACAATCGCTGAGTCACCAAGTGAGAGAGCAGCTCCCACAACTGATAAAACACTGATCTGCTCTCACGCTGGTCTGATAAACAAATTCAATCTACGCACGTATACAAACATAAAAAATGGTTTATGCAGGTGCAGATGCAGGTGCAGGTGCAGGTGCAGGTGCAGGCGATTTATTTTGTCAATATCACTGTAGGCCATGAATTTGATCATCATTTGTCTCCTCCAATACAAATGTGGCCTCTGTGCTTATTTTCCTATTCAAAACAATTACTATCTAACTCTAAATCATTTGCAAGCATATGCACTGCCGGGAATTGATTTAGATAAAGCATTATGAATATTAAGTGTGCTTATAACTATTATTATACAGCGCTAATCAGATTATATGCATTATAAGTATGTTTCGAATAAATTATAGACATGGGCATCATCTTAATTTGTTATTTTTTTCATTTTTAAAAGTTGCAAGCTATTTATAAGAACTTCACTTAATAGCCAGTATCTTGTATAATGTTTGATCCTATTCAGGCATTTTCTACACTTCCTGTCATAAGTGTTTAAATATGGAATTGACAGTAATCTGTTTTACTTTCATACCGACCAAACTCTCACAGACTACCTTGTTACCTGTTAAACTCAACCTAACCTCGAAAATCACCTGAAGCATATGTGTAGGAAAACTACAAAGTTTGGCAGTTTTTGCATCTGTAATGCAAAGGAAGTACACTTTTAGTAAAGTATAATAAAACCTGCTGAGAGTGAAACTATGTGTTCTAAAGGGGTGGCATTGTCAGCTACTGTGCTATTCTAGAAATAATACAGCCTACTTATGGCCACTTGGGTTGACAATCTAGGTCATGCGATTCAGCCACATGTCTGTAGTGGCTAAAAACTGAGAGACTATATTCATATAACACAGAAATAATAACGTGAACAATTCTGAACCTAATTCGTAAGGGACTAATCTACAATTGCTTGGACTATTTAAAAAAGTAAAGTACTAATGTGGGTGAAGAAGCCTGACGCTCAGGCGTTGGCCTGTGTCCTGTGTTAACCTATAGAGCACATGTATATTTTTACATTAAGGATTGTCTTTTTGGCTCTGTTTGGAGCGCAATAAAAGCCAGACACATGCCTCATGCCAAAAAAACAATATTAAATTCAGAACATAAATTAAGTAATCTGTGTGCACGAATTATTAACTTGAGAGCACAAATACCTAATTCAAGGATGCCTGTTATCTTGCCCTCTGCATCTTCAAAGCATACGCAGTTGATGAAATGTGAATTCTATTGAACATCTAGTCCCTTCACAATGTGCCTCTGCGCTTTTTTGCTTCCTTCTCCTCAAATGTTATTTTATGCATTGCTGATTGCACCACAATGTACTCACCTTCTGTTATGTAGCGGATATTGGTGACTGCAACTATACATTCTTACAGAATATTCAGATTTCTGAAACAGGACAAACAAGCAGAAACTGAAGGAACAATATTAAGCAACAAACTGCTCAAGTTTAAACCCCCAGACCCCTTTTTATGGCCATTACACATTCCTGACCAGACACACGGAGACAACTTGAAATAAAGAAACTGATGTTGAATGCAGGCTAAAGTATCTGACTTGTATCTGACTTGTATCACATTTAGGATAAAATATAATTGAATTGATTATTATTATTGAGTATGCTGAGCTAACATGTTTTATTATTAGGAAGTTTTACCATGATGAGTTTGATATAGGAAATTAGGGTTTGTCAAGGTGTCAACTCTCCTCCACGGCTTTCTCCTCTTCTCCACATGTGAGGACCCCTGAAGCTCATCCATACTGACCTGCATTGATTTTATGATATTTCACTCATGTCCTTTGCATATAGACGTATATATGCACATGTATTAGTGTAGCCATAGGAACACAGGTTGGCATCTGTGATTGTTTCATTAATTTTTAATTGTTCAGGTTTTATTCAGCGGTTGATGTCAAGTGTTTGGTACCGTTCTGCACCCGAGATCACAGACCTTCAAATATGAAATAATTGAATTTGTGAAGTAAGCAATATCAACTCTAATCCTATCAAAAGGACAAAATAGTCAAATCAGTAATGTTTACAAATGGGAGTGGTCAGCTCCTCACACCAGTGACACTGGACCCCCTGGACAGAAGTCAATAAGACTACAAGCCAGACACAGATCGCTCTCTTCTCCTGACGCTCTTCTTCAGCTGCTCTTCTTCAGCTGCTCTTCTACTGATTCATTCTCCTGCTTGCCTCTGGTTCCAAAGATCCAGAGTTAAGGAACCTCGAATTCAAATGAGACCTCATAAGGCTGCCCCTCCAGCGCAACTTCTCATCTGTCCATCAGAACCGGCAGGTGAAACACTTTAATGTGTTTTCAGGGGTTAGGGTTATCTTAATGGTTAGATGCTTGATGCTATAACTAATAAGGAAATTAGGACTTAAATAATCATTGATTAGGTTTCAGAACAAAACTAAGATCGCCCTAAAAATCTGAATCAATTCTTCCCTGGTGCTTCTTAAACTCTAGAACTGTTGAACGGTTTGTTAATCTATTAAAATTCAGTTCAAGGGGTGAACAAACCTCCAACAAAGATATCAGTCACTGATTCTGCCAGGTCACACGTGGTTCCGCTTTCATTCTTTAATTGTTCATCATTGCGTTCATTGTACTAATTTATTCATCATTTATCTTTCTGTTTTAATAGTTTAGTTCAATAAACAGTTCAATAAACATTTCATTTATAAAGAACTTGATCCTGTGATTTGTGTGTGTATGAAATATCAGGTAAATGTACACCAGGCCAGACTACATTAGTTATGGTCTTTCTTTATGATGGGTGGTGCTCCAAGGTATTTAAATTACTCTATATAAAGCTTTGTGTTTCTGATAGTCGTAGTTGAGCCCCATCACTCTCCTTCATCTTTTGTACCATTCATGTGTTTATAATACATTTTGAGTTATTAGTTATGAATATATATTTTGGTATTAGTTATAAAATCTGCTACAAGCAAAGTTAACTTAAGCTTGAGATGCTTCTGTCTTCTTTTGACCCCGTAATTGTATGTCACTGAGTCGATTCAGTGCCTCTAGACAAAATACCAACTTATACCATTGTCTAAAGTGGGAATTGATTATATTATTTTAGCCAGCCGTGGGTTCTTTTTGCAATGTATTGTTTTTTCCTGCTATAGTGTGAGAGGAAATACAGATGGTTTTCCAGTTTAGTACAACAACCCTTGGTGTAATGTATGTGTGTTTCAAAGTGTGAATTATGTTATATCAGCTTCTCATTGTGAAATCAAGCTTTTATATACACAAGGGGTGTACACACTTACAGACACTAACAGACTGCATCACATATGTTTCCATTTGTGGGTCCATAAATGTAAATAAAACAAATATAATACAAACAAAAACCAATTCATTCACTTGAATGAAAAGATAACCATGGGGTATAGAATTCTAGGAATGACATTTCATTAACTATACATTTAAATAATAAAATACAGCTGATACACATACAATTTGTATTATGCCTTTCTCCACCAAATGGACAACACCATGGTAATGACCTGTCAATCAAAAGGTAGCCCTGTAGAATACCCTGCTTTATCGTCTATTTTAATCTAAATGGCACCATCCATCCATCCATCGTCTACCGCTTATCCGGGATCGGGTTGCGGGGGCAGCAGCTCAAGTAAGGAACCCCAATCTTCCCTTCTCCGGGCCACATCCTCCAGCTCCGACTGGGGGATCCTGAGGCGTTCCCAGGCCAGAGAGGAGATATAATCTCTCCACCGAGTCCTGGGTCTTCCCCGGGGTCTCCTCCCAGCTGGACGTGCCTGGAACACCTCCCTAGGGAGGCGCCCAGGTGGCATCCTTACTAGATGCCCGAACCACCTCAACTGGCTCCTTTCAACGTAAAGGAGCAGCGACTCTACTCCGAGTCTCTCACGGATGGCTGAGCTTCTCACCCTATCTCTAAGGGAGACGCCAGCCACCCGTCTGAGAAAACCCATTTCGGCCGCTTGTACCCGTGATCTCGTTCTTTCGGTCATGACCCAGCCTTCATGACCATAGGTGAGGGTAGGAACGAAGATCGACCGGTAGATTGAGAGCTTTGCCTTCTGGCTCAGCTCTCTTTTCGTCACAACGGTGCGGTAAAGTGACTGTAATACCGCCCCCCGCTGCTCCGATTCTCCGGCCAATCTCTCGCTCCATTGTCCCCTCACTCGCAAACAAGACCCCGAGGTACTTGAACTCCTTCACTTGGGGTAATGGCTCATTCCCTACCCGGAGTAGGCAATCCACCGGTTTCCTGCTGAGAGCCATGGCCTCAGATTTGGAGGTGCTGATCCTCATCCCAACCGCTTCACACTCGGCTGCGAACCGATCCAGTGACTGTTGAAGGTCACAGACCGATGATGCCATAAGGACCACGTCATCTGCAAAGAGCAGCGATGAGATCCTCAGGTCACCGAACTGCAACCCCTCTCCTCCACGACTACGCCTCGATATCCTATCCATGAAAATCACGAACAGGATTGGTGATAAAGCGCAGCCCTGGCGGAGGCCAACATTCACTGGAAACGAGTCCGACTTACTGCCGAGTATCCGGACACAACTCTCGCTTTGGGCGTACAGGGATTGGATGGCCCTCAAAAGTGACCCCCTCACCCCATACTCCCGCAGCACCTCCCACAGTATCACCCGGGGGACCCGGTCATACGCCTTCTCCAGATCCACAAAACACATGTAGACCGGATGGGCGTACTCCCAGGCCCCCTCCAGGATCCTTGCAAGAGTGAAGAGTTGGTCCGTTGTTCCACGACCAGGACGGAATCCGCATTGTTCCTCTTCAATCAGAGGTTCGACTACCCATGGGCACCATCATTTACAAAATAATGTGTTGAAGAACACTTACAACTAGAGAAGTTAATTTTCTCATAGACTTCTATACAATCCGACCTCTTTTTTCACTTTCGCATTGGCTTCACTTTTCAGAACAGGATGTTGCCTAAAAATATATATTTTATTGTATAGTATATTTTCAAAAAGGGACTGCAAGCTCCATTTACTGGGTAATGTTTGCAAAGCGCTCATGCAAGGTTATGAATGTCATTGGTACAGTATGCCAACTAGATTTAGTGACCATGTGAAACAGTGGTATGCAACATGGAAAACAATAAATAATCTTTGGGCATGATAAGACATATTCTAACAACAGAATGAAAAGAGTTGATCTTTCTGGTTCATAGCTTGATGATGGTCTTTAGTTTTTTGCACTGTTGTTGTAGCATTCCAGATCGAAAGCTTTTATCTGCACAATCGCTCAGAGCATCATCTCTGCTCTGCATATCTATCATGTGCATGGAAGATGGCAGGCATGAAAATATGCACACACATGCATATTCAGCTTCCCACGTAAAAAATGTAAGACTCTCATTTCCAGGACAAGCGTACTTCGGTGTGTTAAACATATTTGTCTTCACACACTTATACGGATAGTGACATGAACCGCAAAACTCTGCTTGCTAACCTTTAAAATGCTGTACTTATAAATTCAGCCGCATGTATATTAATTTACAGACCTTTAAACATTGCAAGCTGACTGTCAGCGTCGAAGCCGGGTGGTGATATGCCTTGGGCCTTAAGTGGAAAGACACTTATTCTTCTTTTGCTCGTGGATAATGTATTTTGCATACTGTACCTTATACTCTTGTTTCACATAGTTTTGCTTCTTAACTTAGTTCTGTTGTAATCTGTAAGACCGCAAACAATTGAAACTTAATGAAAATTTTGATTGTTCTTTTGTTTTCTTTTGTTTTCCTCAAAAAAAGCCATTTTAACAACACAAATACTGATGTTTTCTTAAATGGGTTTAGTCGTTTTAAAATAAGGGGAAAAAAGAAAATTACTCTTTAAGGTAATTACCTCGACATATACTAATAAGTGCAAAAGTACTGTCCAGTATTTTACAGAAAAACTATGATTAAAGGAGACAGATTATGCAAATGTTCCGGTTCATACTGTCTGTCTGAATATACCTGTATTCACCCTCTGTCTGAAACGCTCCATTTTAGCGCCTGTCTCTTTAAGCCCCGCTCCCGACAAAGCCCAGTCTGCTCTGATTGGTCAGTGTTTCCAGGTCTTCTGCATCTGCGCTCTCGGCATCTCTGCATCGACATTGCAGCCAGCGGAATGACTGTAACAGAACTGTAGCACCACTTTCTAACTATATATGTGTCGTCGTGACATCACAACTTTACAGAAGTCACGACGGCTCGTTTAAAGGCACAGTTACAAGACATGAAATCTCACGATTTACAATAATAAGTCTCTTTATAATTTTGAGTTGTGTTGTTTTTAAAATTTTGCAGAGGTCACTCGTGTTGCTGCTTTGTGGAACTTACTTGTCACAAATAGTACATCTTGCTGTATTTTTATCTACAGGTGACCCACGTTGCAATTCGCGCTAGGTTCTGATGTCACAGGTTTTCACAGTCATGTGACACCCAGCAGCTAAATATTTCAGGACTGTTTTGACGCAAACACACAAAAACACTTGGAAGTCATGCTGCGACCCACATTTGTATTTATATAACTTTACCATCGATATTTTTTCAAAGGAATCGATACCAAATGAGTAGCCTGTGAATATCGAAATAGGGATCCTGCAGTATATATACTGTAGATCCCTAATTGAGATGTGACTGTTAGTGTGTCAGGCTGGCTTAATCATGTACACATCATTTCTTTCAGAATAATTCATAGTTTGCAATATAAGTTAGATATTTGAGCCACGGAGCAACTAGGCTGAACACTATTCCACCAAACCTAAGTATTAATATTTACATTTATGTGATGTGTCTGACAAAACTAAGCTAAGTGTTAGTGTGGTGGGGAATGCTCCCTAACTGCAAGTGGCTCTGGAGGTGTAGGGTTAGTGAACGCTGCCCCAGGCCTGACTCCTCCTCCAACCAATTCCCCAATGAGGACTAGATTATATACAACACCTGTTGGCTTTGCTCTTCCTCTTTGAAGAAAGAGGAAGGGGGGAGGTAGATGAGTTTGAAAGAAGCAGTGGGAGGAAATCAGGGAGGAAAGAGAAGAAGTTTCAAGTTACAGTGATGACAGTGAGAGCGAAAGAGAAATCCACTCAGCTACAATAAAACTGAGCGGGAGCAAGGACAGAGCTCAATGTAGTTGATGTTAGAGAAGAGAATTAATCATTGTTAGATGTGTGTCACAGACACAACTGAAGAAGGCATTGTAAATAACTTAGTTAGATAGTTACCACGTGTTTCCCACTTAATAGAAGAGTTCTAGTAAAGGATGTTGTTGAAAGAGTACCAAAGAAAGGTCAATGCTAATAGATTTAAAGAATGTAACAGCGTTGTACACAGTCACAGAATGTTCAGGGTGAGTGATGCATTTTGATTTACTGATCACACCGGACAAAGTATTCTTGGATCATATCGGTTACCCATTAAGGGCTTTTGTTCCCAAGCCCAATGCAGACGTTGTTGGAAATCAGTTGAGATCTGTGGAGATGAGATCTGCAGTGGCAGAATCAGTGTAGAGTGAGTGATTAAGATCAGGTCCAAGCAGCTAGGAAAAAGATTGAAGAAGTAAAGGGTGAACTAAACGGGAAGGAAGCATGATGATTACTGTTTGTGCAAGGACAAAGCTAAGTTCTTAGCATTTCTGGCCATGGTGATTAACTGTGCTGCGGAGGCGGAAAAAAAATCTGAGAGAATAGAAATAGTCGTTGATGCGGCAAGAAAGTTTTTGGATATCATGGGAATTACTGAAGAGAAAGAGTAGAGGCTGTTGATAGAGGCTTTCATTCCCTCTCAGAGCCTAAATTGATAGGACTAGTTATTACCTTTTATTTTTTAACTACATCTTTGTCCCATCAGTGAACGAGTCTGTGTGCCTCGTATCGAGGTTGTACATATTTCCTGGGGTGAATATTAAAAGGTAAACGTTTTAATTAAACCCAGCTTACAGGTAACTGATACTGGCTTTCAAAAATGTAATAACCCTGAAATTGTTTTGCCTCCAATGTAAAGGCAGGTCTATGAAACTAAAAAGTATTTAGCACTATTAACAGTAACCACTGATCAGTTGATTCAAAGAGTTAAATCATGTTGAAACCAAAATGGTGATTATTTTAGATGTGTTTGCGTTCTTATGTTTTAGACCGTTTTCTTTGTACATACCACATACCAAATTAGTCGACTAATTGGTCGAAGTCGACTAAGATTTATAAGCACATCTCTGGTAAACACAAGATTTAAAGTGATGCTTTTGCATAATTCCTTTTGGAGAAACTCAGTTTTACAGATCTGTCTATTTTAAATCAACTATTCGAGTGTTTGTCGACTAAGAATTTCTCTAGTGGAGGACAGCCCTACTAGTTTATTTTCAAAAATGTCCCTACATTTCTTTCTCCTTATGCCTGGTCCTAATACTCTTCTGTAGGAAACAGTAGCAGTGTAGCTGAAGACAGAAACCATCCGGCCCCACGCTGCACCTGTCCGTTGCTATTACAAGTCACATGTGTCCTCTAAGTGCATAACCTTGCAGCAAGAGTCACATCATCCCCTGCGGTGACGGATTCAGATTTGCTACCCCGGTACTTCCATAGCTCTACTATGGTAAAAACTTATGGCAGAAATACCCTGCATTTGTGAACTATTCACCTCCAAAACTCTTTTTCTTCCTTCTCCTCTCATTCTTTTACTGTGGCTGTAAAAACAGTGGATTAGAGCTGACAGTGTGTGTCTCTGCTTTTAATTTTTAACATCACCTCACACGTTTATGTAACAGTCTTCTTTGAGATGTATTTTTATCTCATGCCTTCTCCTGTGTTTCATTCTCCACGTTCATTACCTCCAGCCTCGTTGTTTTACTATCTGATATTTACATACAGAATCTTTTCTTCTTCTTTTTTTTATAGATTAATAGAAGAGTATTTAGAGCAGTGGACAGTATGGTGATGGTTGTGTGATGTGTAGCGTTGTAAGAAACTGTAGGTTCTGCCAACATGCTCGTATGTTGTTGTAGTCTTAAATTTTGCTCACATTGTTTTTAGTCAACAGCAAAATGAGTTTACAATAGTGACCCAAGCTGCTGATTGTGTCAGGAAATACTGTACACTGCTGCCACCTGTTGTTAAAAGAGCAACCGCACAACATTACAGAAAAATGGACCAAAGCTGCTCTCTGCTGGCGACTAAAAACACCCAAAGATTCACATAGACGTGTGAGCTGACTAATTTAAGCCCACTAATAAAATCACCATCATAAATATCATAATACAGACAAAAATGTATATATATTCTATTTTATTATTTAAAATCAGCATTTTGAAAGAAACTCTTTAATAATACAAGTTTTAATAAATGTGTTACAATATACATAAAAAATAACAAAACATGGGTGTTAATTTCCTTATTACCATATTAGTAATTAAGAAAGCTGGTAATAATATTTTTATAATTTTCAATTACTCATGTAATTGTAGTTGTAATATTCTAATTCTAATATGGAGGTGAGAGAGGAACATGAGGTGAAGATGAGAGCAGACGAGATAAAATAATGAAATGATGAAACCAGAGAACTGCTTATCAGCGCTGAAACTGTCATCTCATGCAAAAAAAGAGTTTCAGTTTCCCTCAAAAGAGTCGTTTTTAAACGCAGCCTTTCGTACCTCTCAATTTTAATTTGTTGAATAACTGTATCAGTCGTATCTGAAACTCTGACTGTGGACGAGTTTAATGTTTCATCTGCTGACCTGAACTGATGAGTTACATAGCACGTCCCTCCCAATAGCCCATGACTACGAAAATGTCAATAGCAGTAACTGTCCGTCCAATGTTTAGTCGGTGTGTTTGGTACGCAAAAAGTTAACACATTTTGAAATATTTTATTTTTATTAAATTACGACTATTATGTCCTGACTCGGCAGAGATAACCTTAAATGAAAACAGTTGCTCTACAGGATATTAAATAATTGAAAGTAATACAGAATACCTGCATTATATGCCATTATATTTTTGTATTTAAAATTGCCATCTGGTGCATGAAATTTGTGTTTTTCTAACATAAAGACATTTGATGTTCAAAATTTCCTGGGGACCCCCAGAACGCCTAATGTGGCCTCCCCAATATTAGAATTGGGGAGACCAGGCTGCTGGTCAAAATTATATGAAAGATGAATGCAGTGGGAGATTGAAAGGAAAATCTGAATTAAAATGAAAGAATTCAGTGAAAAGGAAAGACATGCAAATGTGCACCTATTTAATATAATGTATATTAATTGGCAAAGGATGAAATGAGAAACAGTTGATAAGTCTGGACAAAAGATGGTTTGGTTTGTGTTGATCTTTAACCTTTTCAACAGTGCCTGAAACACAGTTGTGAGTCCTGCATGTTGGTGGCGGTGCGCTGACTTGTGTGGATGATGAGCTGCTTAAAAGATAATGAGAGGATTATGAGGTCAGACTACGGTGCAGTGTCACAGTGCGAGGTGATATGGTGCAGAAGGGAAGTTCCAGATGGCAAACATCTGTCATGGGGATTACACCCGTTGTCGGACTTACTTTTCTAAATACGTTCTCCATCTGCAAGTGTTTGTATGTGTGTCAGGGGGCTCATTTATGTCTGCAATGTTAGAAGTAGAGGGGGGGGGAATGTTTAAACATCTGTGCTATCACTTGTAATTTTCATTTATTCTAAGATGAGCAATGCTTTGTTTTTTTCACAGTAAGTAAAAGTAATGAATATTTAATCACAGGACCGCCCTCAGCAAACAGCGCCTACACACAAACACACAAATCAATTTGAATTCCAATGACCTGCATTCTTGTTTTTTTTGCAGTCCTCTGCTATTTAAACAGAGTGGGCAAACAGTGATGAGGCAAGTTTTCAATACGAGCATAACTATGAGGGAATTAATGTTACTTTTAAGAAAGACTACAGAGTTAAGATGTAAAATATCAGGGATCTTTTTTTGCCACCATACTCCTCACATAGCTTTTGCTCTTTTTACAGCTCTAACAAAAGACGTGGATCGCAATTTTCATGAAACAGAGGCTGAAGCCAATGTGAAATTGTGGAAGTCCATTTCTCTTTTCATTTCTTTCTTTTTTTTTTTTTACCAAGAGAGGTTTTTTTAAGCCCATACACGCACACGCACACGCACACGCACACGCACACGCATACGCGCACACAGAGAAAGAGAGTGAGGCAGAGGGAGCATTTACATTTCTGTTCTGCAGCTAGTGGAATATTTAAACAGACATTCACATTTTCTCCGCTTCAGTTCATCCCTTCCCAGTACACGGACTTCATACATACCAATGCAATGGGCCTCATGCAGGAACCGATATATGAACACATTTAATTTTTTGTTCCTATCCACGATTTGTTCTTATTTTGTTAGTTCCTTTTGATTTCTGGTAGTTTCCAATATTTTCTCATTTTTGCTCTTCTCTTCGGTACGAATGTTCTTCCAATGTTGTCGAGTTGTCGTTGAAAATATATCGATCAATATCAAATATATACAATGTCAAGTCATCTACGGTAATTTAGATTATGTTGTAGAGTAATTATAATGATTGGATTATTACATTTTTGGGCAAAATAAATACTGTTGGTCCATTGATCCCAATGGAGGATGATATTGTGTGTGTTCATCTTCTTTCTTAGATCTTTTTATTGATTTTACACCAGTATAAACCTTCAACAGTGGCATATCTTAAAAAGTCAAATGATGACTATTATTATATTATAATTATTTAGATAAATGAATGAATCAAAAATGTAATAAATTAATAAATAATACAATAAATAGAAACAAAATAGAAAGTATAATTAAAAATGTAATATAAATAAAGTAAATTGTGAGAAGGGGGGGGGGGGGGGGTGTTCAATTAAGGGTTTCCAGGTCTTGTCAAAGGATTTACTTGGATCTGTAAGTGAACACAGCGTTTTATTTTTGGCTGCTGCAAATGGACTGCGATATAATGTACTCTGAAGAGAGCCTTACACTGCATGCTTCACACATAGAAGAAGAGTGGACTAGGTCGAGGATACAGTCCCACCGGTTGTCAGGTATTGGCACACCAATTTCCTGCTTCCAAATCTGTTTCAGATGGGCTGTGGGCTGAGGGTTAAAAGGGAATCAATGAAGTCATAAATTATGGAGGTGGAGCGTTTCTGGGTTGGACATAAATAGAAGTTTATTTAACAGTACCTCAATTTCACTTCTACTGAAGTTGTTGTTGTTGTTGTTTTGTTGTTCTTCTTCTTCTTCTTCTTCTTCTTCTTCTTCTTCTTCTTCTTGCATTTTCTGGCACCTCTCCAATTCTTGGGTGTATGTGCCAGAGTATTTTTATACGGCACAACACTTTTAGGGGGCGTTACCTTTGCTACTACTAAACAATCTGGGTTTTTTTTTCTTATAATTTGGACCTTCAGCTGAATCCCGCTGAGAATCGCTGCCCCTATGTGTCAGATAACATACTGTATCAAACCGTAAAACAGACTATCATATCCTGTCTGAGATATACTGTATATTTTACTCATTAGCTGCTATTACCACAGTGAATATTGCAAAAGCACTTATAATATAATAAACACTGACTTCAGCTTCCAACAACCCTGTTTGATTTCTGTTGCTCAACACTTGTAGGAAACTTAACATTACTCTCTCCCTCTGCTTTCCTTCCCCCAATGCATATAGTCTCATTTTTCTGAATTGAAGCCGCTTCATTAATATTAATCGACACCATTAAACACTCTAATGTTCTTGTTTGTACTGCAGTATAAAACTCACTAAATCTCCGTTGCCCTGTGCATTAGAATAAGAGAGAGAGGAAAAGGTTTGGTTAATTAACACGCAAACGCACAAGTGGGCAGCCTTCACAGCATATATCTACATGCTCATTATGGTACAAGCCGTGCATCAGGGAGCAGAGCACTAAAGTGGTATTTAAAATAAAGTCATCGTTAACCATCGAGTTGTGTGTGTGTGTGTGTCTGTGTGTGCATGTGTATGGAAATAAAGAGAAATAAGATGAGAATAGATAGATAGATGGTAAAGCTCCTCCATCTTTGATTTAGATATATTGTTCATCTTTTTAATGTATTTTTCTTCTATTCTATATTTATATTTCTTATACATATTTTTATTGTATTTTTCCTCTATTCAATACTTATATTTATTATATAGATTTGATAGTATTTTTTCATATTATTGTATTTTTCTTCTATTTTATATTTATGTTCCTTGTACATATTTTGTCTTCTAATATATATTTATGTTTCTTTATGTTTGGAATACTTTCTCTTGCTATGTTTGTGTTATATGTGTATGTATGTATGTATGTATGTGTATGTATGTATGTATGTATGTATGTATGTATGTATGTATGTATGTATGTATGTATGTATGTATGTATGTATGTATGTATGTGTGTATGTAAATATATATATACACCGATACACATAAGCATTCCTTGTATATGAAACCTATGTTGTAAATGTAATGTAAATGTAAATGTAAGTGCAATGCCTGTAAAGAACAAGGATCTATCAAATTGAAATGCATGTCCTTCACCTGCTACCATTCACTTGTCAGTGAGTAGAGTTATTATTGGGTACTGCACCAGTAACCAGCACTCAACAACAACATGAGGGCATGGGGAGGCAGGGAGCCTGAAATAGGGGGAAAGGCTGACAGATTAGTAGAATCAGGCACAGAACGGAGGGAGTGGCGCAGAAAGACAGAAGACGTGTGTGTGTGTGTGTGTGTGTGTGTGTGTGTGTGTGTGTGTGTGTGTGTGTGTGTGTGTGAGTGTGAGTGTGAGTGTGTGTGTGTGTGTGTGTGTGTGTGTGTGTTAAGAGAGAGAAATCCAAGAGAATCAGCTCAAAGAAGAGACTCATCCCTCAGTAACAGATCTGAAACCAGTGAGAGGAATCAACAGGGGCAAAGCCCCTTTAAGATTCAGAGCTGTGGAGCCAGATCAGAACGGCAGGCTGACACAATCGTGAACCAAATAGAGGATTATTACTCTCTGGGTTGTTTGACCAGGCTGGTTTCCACGGTGACAACATGGGTGCAGTGGTGGGCACTTTGACCATGCAAACCAAGCACAGGAGACCGTCCAGAGGTACGTCAACTTTAGTCAGGAAAAGATAGAGAGAAGAAAAAAGAGCAACAAAATGCGTGACTGAGAGAGAGCAGAGAATAAATAACCCTGAATTGTAATTCATAATATGTGTTACGTATTATTTTCTACATGTTGCACATAACATTAACATACGTATGTTTGCCATATTTCTGGGGAGTGATTATAAATGATTGAAGAAGGAAGTCAAACTAAAATAGACCGACTAATGCATTTGCCAAATGTTACTTACATGTAACCAAATTACATATACTGTACATGTAAAGTACATTAACCAAAAGCATTGATGCATTTCTTTTACAAACAAGATATATATATATATATATATATATATATATATATATATAGCTATGTTTTAAATAAAAATGTCAAATTATTTACTCAAGGAAGCAGAATTGTGAGGGATCAAGCCACAGGGCATAAACGCTGTGGTGTGAAGGAGAGATTACAGTTCACAACCATGATAGTCGGATGTCCTTGAAAATAACTAGCGAGCAAAATCGCTGCCCCTGACTCTGTGACTGTGTGTGTGTTTTGTGCGGATGGACGTTGAATGTGTGAGTGAAATAGAGAGGGGAGAGGGTCTGGGAGAGAGCATGTGAATTAACAGGCAGCTCACATATCATACCTCTCCCCGGCCTGATGCTTGAGATCCTCGTTGTCATGGAGACTGGGTTGTAGGGGCATAAGGGGAGTGTGAACGATACTCAAACCAGGATGTGTGATCAATTTATAGAAGCGTGAAACAGAGATAAAATAGATAAACCAGCAAACAAAGCAATTAATCTCTGACGGAAGACGGCGTACCCCACAAGACAAAGGTGGTGCTTGCTGTTTGTTTTTACGCTGATAAGATGGAACCATTTGTCCTTGTTCTGATAAAAGCTTTTGAACAAAGAGAGAAAAAATGTCCAGAGGTCATCCTGGGTTTTTTTTTTTTTTACTCCATTAAAGTGTGTCTTCCATTGGCAGCTGTGCAGAGATATATGAGATCAGATGAGACAAGATAAGATCCCCCAGGAGGGAAAATCTGAATGACAATAGCACAAGAAACAGGGCAGAGAGGTAGGTCAAAGCAGTATACAAATGAAAATAAGTCTGAGTCAGAAAGCTAAGCATATACAAAACAATATTGTAGACCACAGAGCATACAGTAAATGTGATGTATATGTGCAAAAGCATACAGAAGT
This sequence comes from Cottoperca gobio, assembly GCF_900634415.1. Lineage (NCBI taxonomy): Eukaryota > Metazoa > Chordata > Actinopteri > Perciformes > Bovichtidae > Cottoperca > Cottoperca gobio. The sequence goes on from NC_041368.1 coordinate 12,470,202, forward strand.
ATTTTTTAAATACACGTTAGATATTTCTGTCCTGAGGATTTGCTGTTTGTGTCACTGGCCACCTAAAGTGGCAGAAATTATGAAGACGACTCGCACCTTCCTATTCTCCTCCCCGGCGCTATGAAATTAGCTTACTTTGCCAGGGAGAGAGTGGGCGGGCAGCTCCGGAGACAGACTTTCAGTTAGCTCATGGAGCAACTGGAATTCAGCCAGCAAAAAACCCAGCGCCAGGAGTCACAGGGAGCTGGTGGCCTCCTGGATCTAGACTGTGTAGCCTACTGGCAGCAGCAGAACGTTTGCAGATCTGGTGTGGAGTTGGGGCGGTGAGGTCCAGGATCAGACCCATACACACACATTGCCCCTTAAATGCCTTTTTAGCCGAGCGTAAAATGAGAATATTAATACCCTTCTCGTGTCTTTAGGCTACAGTAAACATATAGCCTACAGCTAACAACCAGCATCAGCATCCAATTAGCTTAGCTTAGTACAAAGATCGTAAGCAGCGAGAAACGAGTTAGCTAGACTGGCTCTGTCCTCTGACAAAACCAGCCTGGCAGCATCTTTAAAGCTCACTAATTAAAACTTTTCCATCTCTAAACTATCTCCTTTTTTTCATTCGTATAAAAATTGAAGTGTAAAAATGACATGTTGTGGTTGTACGATTGTGGTTTTTATGTGTCAGACTAATTCTTGGCTGGGCACAGTAACCCAGAGTTTTGTTGTCACTGTAAGGTCACAAGGCAACAAGCAGTGACTCAAGGAAGTTACAGAATTAAACAAGCAAGATTTAACTTGTTTATCAGGGAGCTTTACAGGAGCTGGTAGGTGGATTGTGTTACCTTTGGACAGAGCCAAGCTAGCTGTTTCCTATGTTTCCAGTCGTTACGCTAAGCTAAGCTAAACAGCTGCTAGCTGTAGCATTATTTTTACCTTACAAACCAGAGAGTTATTGATCTTTTCATCTAACGCTCAGCAAGAAAGCGATTAAGTATATTTCTCAAAATGTCAGACTATTACTATAAGGTCAGGGTCAAAGGGACAAACACTTCATTAGAGTTGGGGAATGCTTTCTGGTGAAACATTTTGACTTTGGTAACGCTTGGGCTAGTCTTTCACAATGCACACCAGAATAGCACACTGGATCCATCCTGTTGTGTACACTCAAAGCTACACATGGACCTGCGGCACCTTCGCAACCTGTCACTCAAATTGTTTATTTGTGTAAGCACTACTGGCCTGAAGCAGCTGCAGCAGGTGGCAGTAAGAATATGATAGAGCCTCAGCCGGTCTCTATAAAATCCCCATCTGACAATTATCTCCATCACTTCATCATGTAACACTTTATTCTCAGTACATGCTGATAATTGTTTATGTGCAGAGCAGCTGTTGCCACATTAAATCAAGACTCCTGCCTTAAATAGCTAAGCATCACACTGTGAATGTTGGTAGAGAGTCTCTGCGCCTGAATGTTGTAAGAGTAAATCTCTTAGTTATTTACAACAACATATATCTGGTAATATGATCATTTTGTCATCTGGTGAGATTCATATTATCAATAATTGTTATTAAAAAACCCAGGTTGTAGCAGTTACTAGTTAATTAGTTAATTAGTTATGTACGTCATTTCGTTCTCAGAGAGTGGGCACGTAGTCTGTGCAGACGTCCGCATACTGCTCATTTTTTGTGACTAATGTAGCGATTTACTGCGCATGTGTGGAAAACGTCCAAGAGGACAGTATAAACTGAACTTTATGTGTCCGCTGTGTCCACAGCTGTCTGTGTCCGCCACTGTTTGGGAGTATACAGATATCTGCATATGAATGCAAACATCTGTAGGCCACGAGACAAGATTTTGGTATTGAAAGCGTTCTGGTTTCTGTTTGTAGTGTGTTTGTTGTCTGAGCAGACTAATCCCACTTGAGTGGGCTTTAGTTGTATGCAGGTAAACAGTCCGTGGGGAAAACAAAAGACGCGGCATTGGCTGAAATGCAATTATTGAAACAATTAGCTAACGTCTGAAGAGGATTTTGCTTTTTATTAGCTCAAAGATTAAATGTTAAATGAGTGTAAACCGACTATTTGTTGTTTGTAAATGCCGTCTCTCAACTCAAACTCGTATCTTAAATTGCTAATCGGACTGTAAACATCTGTTATCCAGATATCCCCCCGAAATATTGGCCCTTGCCCCCAGAGGCTTATCATCGTCAGACCAACAACCGATGGGTTCTGAGATTTGTTATTATTCCCCAAATTCCAAATGAATATGTCCCCTTACTCATCCTGTGTCTGAGATCAATTACTTAGTGTTTGTTTTTCATTAAATCCATTTGTGTTTTTTATGTCCTCCCAACATATTGTGTGATCCCATTCTTTCTCTCACCTTTTTTCTTCACACTCTGCCACCTCCTTCTTTCTCTCTCACCATTTCTTCCTGTCCTCGCCCCCCACCCCCATCTAATGAACACTTGTGCCTGTTTCCTTTTCTCGCCTTCATTTATTTTAATCCGTTTCTGATCACACTATCGCATCACAGGAAAGCTAATGCAACTCGGCAGAAAGAACACATGCAGCAAAACAACACCTTTGCTGTTTAGTTGTCGTGTGGTCAGAGGCTTTTACTCACAGGGAAGATGAATGTACAAATTATGTTTGACACTTTGTTTTTTAATCAGTGGATCTAGTATATGCACCACTTCATCCCTTATTTCTATCCCCATGACAACAAGAGCCGGGGAGATCAAGCTGAGAGGAAGATAAAGGGATTGAGAGAAAGCAATAAATAACTATGTAATGTATGTTCAACGAATAACTGACAGTAAATATTTCACATCAGTTCAGCATTCACAAAAAACAATGAGGAAAAAGGAGCCGATCCATGAAAACAACAACAACTCTGTCTCAGAATATGCTAATTTCACACCTAATTGCTTAAAGGGGCGGTTCACCCCAAAATCACAAGCACACTTACCTGTAGTGCTACTTATCAATCTCGATTACTTTGGTGGGAGTTGCTGAGTGTTGGAGATATCAGCCATAGAGATGTCTGTCTTCTCTCTAATATAATAGAACTAGAAGGCACTCTGGCCTGTGGTCCTTAAAGAACCAAAATAATACATTTGAAAAACTCAACAGCAATGTCTCTAACCAGAAATCATGAGTATAATGGGTAGATTCACGCTTCCTTCAGAGCGGTGATAAATATAGTATATAGAAAATAGTTCCTACATGAAACTGCTCCAACAAAGTGTTTGGATTATCTTGAGTAACAGGGTCACGATTTCTGGTAAGAGACATTGCTGTTGAGTTTTTCAAATGTATTTTTTTGGTGCTTTGAGCACCACAAGTGAAGCACCATCATAACCTACACATTTGTTTAAGCCTTGTTTGATCTAAAAAAAAAACACAGTTGAGACCTTTTTGCATAGATTGAGCATATTAAACTGAAATCGAATAAATACCAGCATCCAAATGAAGATGATTCCAAGATTAAAGTAAAAGCAATTACTCTCGTACAAAGAAACTAATTCAGCTAATTAAAGCTTAAGTTTAGTACTTATCATCACATACAGTTGATGTCACGGGGAATAGCTAAAAAGCAGATGACCAAGAGGATATTTGATTTCAAATTAAAATTAGAATCTCCTCTGGCAGATGATGCATGATACGAGATACAGCTGTAGCGTTGAGAATTAATCTTGACCGGGCTGCTGAGTGAGTCATCGGCGCCATCCAAAAAGCAACCGTAATTATATTCATCTTAATGTCTTTTTCTTAAAGCCTGACTCAACCAATTGATGCTGGCACAGCTAAAACGCTTGTTTGTAGGTGCATTGGGCTTCTTTCATTGTGGAATTTGGCAAGACTTCATGAGGATTTGAGTGTTGTGTTGAAATTATTCATCCAAGGATAAATCACTTGGTCTCCATAAAAGCCAAATATATTGCCTATATCGCAGGGACCAGTTGGGATATAAAAGAAATCAAGTTACAGAGACGACAATGTGTAAATATGCAGCCAGTGAATGCAATAAAGACTTCAAGAGAGAATTATATGTGGCTGTTTTCTCTCGGATGTTTGAGAACTCATTGTTGTGTGGATTGTGTCCACTGCCGGATGCTGGGATGTTTGTATTGTCCTGTAGCTGGAGACAATCGTAGTGACAAACACTTGCCCGCAGCAGAACTAGAACTCCTTACATCATTAACCACTATCCATCTCCACAGCGCCCGATACTGAGCACCATGTTGCAACTGATAAAATCCATCAAGCCCAAAGGGGAAATCTATTCGTCAAGAAGATATAGTTCTTCTCAACCCCATCCCTTTCTCTCTTTTTAACTCCCATGATCCTCTTTCAGCCTTATTTTTCTGCTGCTTGGCTTGCTTGGCTTGCTTACCCTGCGAGTACTCTTTTTTTGCTGTCCAATAACATTTTTGATGATCTTTGCTGACTTGTCTCTTTCCTGTGTATTACAGTTTTCACATGTCTAAAGACTGAGAAGAGCAGATGTTAGAAAGGGATTGTAGAAGTCTTGACATGATTATGTGTAATAAACATTTATTTCTATCTCTGTTTCTCTGTTTCTCTTCCCTGTAGATAAAACAGATGAAGAGCTTGAGATGACGACGGTGTGTCATAGGCCCGAGGGTCTTGACCAGTTGGAGGCCCAAACTAACTTCAGCAAACAGGAGCTGCAGATCCTCTATCGTGGTTTCAAGAATGTAATCACACGCTTTCTGATTTTATTATTAGATTACTTTGGTACATTCCAGAATCTTCAAGATTTAGATCAATCTAACAAAACAATAAAAAAAAAAACGTTTTTTAATTTACCCCTAATGGTATTAAGCCATGAAGATTCTTTCTGTTACGACAGGAAACCTTACATGAATTGTACAGCACTGAGTTGCCATGCTAGCGGCTCGATTTGGCTGTATAATCACAGCAGTGCAGTGAGTTACAATAAATGCTTATATTAGCATGCTAACAAGCTCACAGTGACAATGCTAACAGGCTCATGTTTACCATGGTCACCATCTGTACTTTAGTGTGTTAGCATGCTAACATTTGCTAAACAAAACACAAAGAACAGTCGAGACTATGTAAATGTTGTTAGCTTTTTGCTGGAATTTGGTCATAAACTAATATCCTAAAATATTGACCTGCTGGTGGCGCTAGATGAAACATGTAAAACATATAATCCATCCAATGTACCAACTGTCTGTACCAACAGTGTACATCAGATTGTCATCCACAGAGCCATAATGTCAGCATGGCTAACAACTATTTTAATTGTAGCTGATGTAACCCAAACTAAAGACCTTGCAATGAACAATCACTGAGAACTATTTATTTTCTTCTGACGGTTTTTATTTATTTAAATGCTTTATAATGCTGGCTAACATGCTCACATATGTTTGTGCCTGAAGTTAGGCTTAAGGGACAAATGTGATGGGTCATGAATTCCCAGTTCTGCTGATTTCTTCCAACAAACAGGAAAAGCACATTGATGTCATTGTGTAGACTGTAGAGTAAACTTAATTCATATTTTTCTTTCCACAGGAATGTCCAAGTGGTGTTGTAGATGAAGAGACATTTAAACACATTTACGCACAGTTCTTCCCTCATGGAGGTAAAGTGCAATGCTTTTAAATATCTTTATTTGCTCTGCGCAGCTTTTTGACAACAGGATACTTTACACGTTATTTGTTTTTGTGTGTTGCAGATGCAAGCATGTATGCACATTATCTTTTTAATGCATTTGACACTACAAACAATGGCTCCATTAAGTTTAAGGTCAGTCGTCCTCTTTTGTAATTGCATTTTGTTTCAGATATTACTCATTTCTTTAGTTCCATGATTTCAGCTCTCTAACTTTGTCTTCTGTCCCATTGCTGTCAGGACTTTGTAATGGGTTTGTCTATTCTGCTGCGGGGGACACTGAGAGAAAAGCTTGAGTGGACGTTCCACCTTTATGACATTAACAGAGATGGCTACATAAACAGAGAGGTGAGGCTGTGATGTCACTGTGTATACAGTGTTTAGTGTGTCATCTAAAGTCTATGTCTCATCCCAATGTGAATCTTCTCTTCTCTCAGGAAATGACAGAGATTGTGAGGGCCATCTATGACATGATGGGCAAGTTCACCTACCCTGCACTAAAGGGAGACGTCCCGCAGCAGCATGTGGACGCCTTTTTCCAGGTTAAATTCTAATATATAAGATTAACAAGAGTCACAAGTTCACTTTGACTGTAATTTTAAACCCACTGTGTGTGCACAGAATGAGGGAAAATAACTTTTAATGTCTCTTATTATACCCCAGTAGCTTCCACAATGAACCTCTCGGTTCTCACTTTGCAAATACTACAGGTTTTCAGATAAATAGTTGTATCATTAGCAACTTTATTTAAACTGTTATTCTCCATATAGTGTTCTAAAGTGTGAACCGTTTTCTACAGTTTACTGAACGCTATGTTTGTTGCAGTATGAGCTCATAATGAGCACATTTCTGCAAGAACCTAATTATTAAATATTTGCTTCTATTTGATACTGATTCAAATTATATTACATTGTTTTTCCACAGAAAATGGATAAAAACAAAGATGGAGTGGTGACTTTAGAGGAGTTTATTATAGCCTGCCAGGAGGTATGTATTGTCCTATATCTGAGTTGTCTCTGCAATAACAATAATAATAATAAAATGTATGTGTTTAAAGTGTAAATTAAAAACATGAACAGTTATTTAGAGATGTTGTTCTGAATGAGATGTTTTTGCTCTTTATATAAGTTTATTCTAAATGACAAATAATAAAAAAAATAATAATAATCTAAGCATAACGGTTCACTTACTAGCTTTTGGAGCTGTCAACCACAATGAAGACCCTGATATGCAGTTTAAAGTTTCAAAAGCTAAAGGCTAAATTACGTTATGGTTACTATAATATAAACATAATATATGCATATCATAGAAACAGAATAATGTAATTACAATGCAAATAGTGCATGTAGATATGTATAGAGATTCACCACATGTTCAAAATTGTAAATACTAACAAGTCTAGATGAGGCCATAAACATGCAGAGACAATTTTAGGGTGAAAAAAATCATTCTGATGATCCATTTTCTGATCAAAATAGTTTTCTCTCCTCTGTTAATGACACTAGAACTGGCGAGGTACTTTTTTTTCATCCCTATAAAAGAGGTGGGGGATAAAGTTTTGCTAGGGTTTTATCAGGATATTCTTTCTAACTCACTTTTTTTCTTTCATCTGTGAAAAAGGTGGAAAATAAAGGAGAACAGGAGGCAGTGGTGCGCTTCAGCCTTTTGTGGCAGAAATCATTATTCCAACTAACTAACACCTGGAAAAGTTATACTGACAAAATCAAATGCTTTCATCTGCCAAAACTTGTTTTCAACTATTTTCACAGATGAAACAATATCATTACTTAGAAAAGTTCTTCAGGCAAAACCTTTGTGCCGATCTGTTCTTTAATCACAGGAGACAAAAATATATATATCAGACTTAGAAAATGGATCACCAGAATTTATTTTTCTCACTTGCTTCCGTAGAAAAAGAATTCAACATCACAATGAATACAGAATTAAAGCATACAAATATCAGCATGGCTTCTTGTTGTGTTTTGATGTGTTGTGAATGTGCAAAGAAAAATGATGTTATATTTGGAAGCTGCTGTCTTCATCCAGCCTATACATTGTATACAGTGAGTCAGTACATTGCCAGTTAATTGCATCATTCCACCCTGATTACTTGTCTTCTCTCTCTGTAGGATGAAACCATGATGAGTTCTATGCAGCTGTTTGAAAACGTGATATAGGACAAGAGGCGATGAAGGAGATGAAGACGGAAAAATTAAAATGAGAGGGCTTGGTGTGAGTGCGTGTGTGTGGATGCATATGTGCAATACATCCAGTCTCTCCTACTCCTCCCGCGTTATCCAGCTGTGCTCTGGATACAGTCAGATTCCCCCAACAACGACGTGAAAGAAGGGACAGGACTGGAATGCTTTGAGCCTTCCTGCAGATTTGTCCCACACAATACAAAGTGACTAATGTGATAGACTTGGACGTAAAAGACATCGCTCTCAGTCCTTGTCTTGAAGATTGGCCTGTTAAAGATAAGACGCTTCTACATTAAAAGGCTGCTCCTGACCAGCAAAGAGCTATTGTTTACCAGCACAACTTATTTTTTGTTGCAAAAAGATGTTATTTTTTTGCCAAAATATTATTGCATGCTTTTGCAAGAGTTTTAGATTTTTCACCCAACATTTGTCAGATTTGATATGGGAATTTGGCCATAAAGAATTCAATATTTATCTCAGCATCACTGTTTGCAGTGACCCCTTTACTTTTGTGTTGACCTGGTCGTCGCTTGCCTGCCGAGTCTGTCCGATGCTTGTTGTTAAGAGTCTGTCTAAAGCTTGCATTAGAAAGTCAAATAATTTAGAAACAGTACATTTCATGGGTCTAATGTGTTGCGTGCCTGTCTTTTTGTCTATGTTGGACCTTAGGTATTAGTGAAAAGTAAGAAGAAATCTAATCATTCTTTTATATTTTCACCTGCTGCTTTGCTTCTTGTGGTCGTGTTGTCAAAAATGTGAAAAAAGAAAAAAAAGTATTGTGAAAAATGTGCATACATTTTGGATTTCATGATGAAGTGCCCGCAAAACAAAGATGACGAATAATGAATCAGAAAGAGGCTTTCTGATCATCAAACCAATAATTTTATTTGCACAAGTGACAGGTGATCAAGGTTTAACTCTGAGATGGCGACAATGATGACGGGGAAATATTTGTATGGTACATGTATTGATCTCGCTCATAAGTGTGTAATTATAGATTAAATGAAATACCTATGAGTGATAACAAATATTTTTATGTGTACACTAACTTGGCCAATAAAGCTGATTCTAACTCTGAGAAGCAATCAGATGGTAGTTGCTGGGCCATTCGAAAGAAGTCCTGGTATGAGAAAGTTTCTGATAATCTTGCAGGGAAAAAATAATGAATGTCAGCTTTTGGAATTGTGATATTCAATGACACAGAGGACCGCTCCATCTGTATTAGTGAACATTTGGCACTACCTCCTCCATCCAAACCAAATCTGTGATCTCACACTGACAGGTACAGATGGACATAGCAGGGAAGCTCCAGGTGTTTTTCTGTGAATCCGGGTGTGTTTGAAAGCACCACCATAATAGAAAACTCACAAGCATATAGTAGTTCAATCACTAAAATATTCATCACCATATTTTTTTCTGTCAGTAGAGCAGCTCTATGATGCATCAGTGTGACATCACAGCCTCTGGTCTCTGATATCTTGGTTTGGAACGGTTATTAAATCTCACAAACAGAAAATTGATTTTAAGCCATATGAATAAATACGTAAATTCTTAAATTGAGTGATGTTTTACTTTTAAGTTGTTCTTTCCTCTCTCTCTGTGTGTGTGTGTGTGTGTGTGTGTGTGTGTGTGTGTGTGTGTGTGTGTGTGTGTGTGTGTGTGTGTGTATCTTCGAGTATATATTCGACTTTTATAACAATAAATAAAAGCAATTCAAATCATTTTCAGATTAAAATAATAATAGTATTTACAATAATAATAATAATAATAATAATAATAATAATAATAATAATAATAATAATCGTAAAGTAGAAAAAATAAAGAAAATAATAAAAAGAAAAAGAAGGAAAATCTTTTCCTTCTTTTTCTTTTTATTATTTTCTTTATTTTGAAATCAAAAGTAAATACTAATTAACTTGTCCACATCCCCTTTTTTCCAGGCTTTTGAAACGTCTATCTATCGATCTATCTGTCTGTCTGTCTGTCTGTCTGTCTCTCTGTCCGTCCATCCATCCAGCTATCACAAGGCTGTGCAGTGTGCTCTACATATGGTTGTACAGTGGGTGGCGCTGTTTCTTTTCTACGTGTCTTGTTGCATGAAACAGAGAAGAAGAGAGGAGGCAGAAAACCACGTTAGTTAGTGCTCACGAGCCCTACTTGGTCGTTCTTCTCCCCGCAGACAGGCAGCAGGTTCTCAACGCTTTAATCTCTAAAATGAACGGGATCGAGGAGGAATCAATGGCACCACAGACCTTCCTTTACGGTGAGAGCTCTGCTGCATGTCTGTCGAATATGACTTTTTAAGGATTAAAATATTACGTGTAATCCTTATGTGTGACTGCTAATATGATGAAAAATATTAAATGTAGCCGTTTAGCTGCACGTGGTCCTAATGGCAGGTACTGGTCCTATTCTATTAACGATTATTTAATTAATTTTGAAAGTACAGCATCGTGTTGTTAATCTTTCTGGTATTGTAGCAGGGGGTTGAATGAGGTGAACAGCGTGGCTTTGAGACGAGGCTTCTCAGCATACACGTGTTAGCCTACAACAACATGGCGGCGCCCGTGTTTTTTGAACAACGTCGTTATTTTAGTATTTTCTTCGCATTACACGTTGGAATTGTTTTACAGCGTCGGTACACTTTTGTTTTAGTTGACTTCACAGATTAAGCAAACATTTGACATGACCGTTTAGCTCGTCGGGGACAAGGCATCGCAACGTGGTTTCAGAAACATGCGGACCCTGCTGATTTCCTCCGCTGATAAAGTAGTCCCTTTACCTTGTAATTAGGTTATTTAGTTTGTTTAGCGCTGTCTAATTTGACACTGTCTGTATTTTTTTTTAATCCGCTGGATAATGTCGTTGCTACTATATTAACTAATATATAAATTACTTGGGTTTATATGTACCACTCTGATTTTTCCTCCTCGTGGGATGACTACTATATTTAGATACGATTTGAGATTTATATTTCAGTCAGGAACCACAGATGGGATAATACAATCTTGTGCTGATGTATTTTACTGGGATTGGAATACAATTTGAGTCATAAATTCCGAGTTGATTAAGACAATAGGGAAACTAGTATTGGTCACACGTGTGATCCCCTAAATGAAAAGTATTACCCAGTAATGAATCAATATGGCATATTGTATCACTTTAAATTATGTTCCAGGCGGGCAATACAAAAATATAAATTTAGCCACTTTATATTTATTGAAAAAAACAGTCAAGACCCTTTGTTGAAAAGCATCATATTTTTTTTTAGGTGTTACTTTGTGCCACATAGTTTCCTTTGAAGTATTTTATAGTTTCATCTCTTGAGTTGATTCCCTGTGCCAATGCCATGTGGAAATATTCACATCAGTGGTCTGTGTGCCTCCCTCTTGTGTTCGTTTGAAATATAGCACTTAATGCCCCAATTGATTGCCTGTCAGAGGTAGAGCACACTGCAATGAGGTCATGTCACATGCTTTCTTTTAAGCAAATGACTAATCTCTCATAATAAAATCTTAATATCCTCCCACTCTCGAACTGCCATTGTTAGGGCACTTTGTGTACATTTTGGATTATTAATTGACATTTAATTCTTTAGGTTGTGTGCTGGAAGCGGGAAAGGAGGTGGTGTTCAATCCTGAGGATGATGACTTTGAGCACCAGCTAGATCTAAGGATGGTAAGTACCATGAGACTTGATCAACATGTCAATTATTATGACTTGTCAGCTGTTCCACACTTCTCTAATGGCCGTTTTTATTTTCATGATGCCACTTTTGAATTTGTTCACCATGGTGAATGGGTTACTTAAATATTTTTTTAATTAAACCAACATAAGAGCATAGAGTGTGCCACTCAAAAAAGTGGCCTCACATTGCATGGCCATAGCACACACTATGCATGCCCTATTGTCAAGTGGACTGTCAAGAAAAAAAGTATTCTTTAATAGCTGATTTTGTCATTAGTTCAAATTAGCATATCAATTAACAATAATTATTGCAATATTAGGATTGAAATACAATTGAAGTCTTACTAAATGCCCCTCAAACAAGCGATTTAGGGTACAAACATCTCAATTGACACGATTATCAGATAACAGGATTGCTTTTTCCCAAATAAAAGTTCAGTGACGTGTGGCAGATTGTGCTGCTCTTCTCTGAATCCAATGTGTTTGTTAATCTTTTCTGGTGTCTCAAAAGCACCAGAGTTGGTTTGAACAGATCCATCCAGCTCTGGTATGAAAGTTGATGTAGCCTAACAGTCAGCTGTTACCTTGCCCTCTCTTAGGCCTGTGTGGACCCCACCACGACAGATGAACTTCACATGGTGGAGGTGGAAGGACAAGACATGGAGGGACAGAAAATCAAGGCAGCGCTGGTTTCGCTGAAGCCTTCTACCCTGCCAAGTGTAAGTGAACTTCCCATTTATAGATACATGAACTTACTTCTCAGTGTGTCGAGTGATGATGTCCCTTTAGCCACCCACACATCAAATAACCCTACAGCACCAGTATCGGCCCAGAAAGTCATTAAAACACATTTTTGTTACAGGTGTGTCTCGGTGGTTTCACAATCACACCCCCAGCAACTTTCCGTCTGAAGGCAGGTGCTGGTCCAATCCATATCAGTGGACAACATCTTGTCAGTGAGTATTTTTCATAAGATTAAGGACATTTTAACTGGCCAGAAGTTTTTCCCCATTTAAGATTTTCCGCTTGAATAAGCAAGTTGTTTTAGTACGGAAATGGATTTTGTGTTTAAACCTCTCGTCTAACCCTCTTAAATTCATCTTAGTGATGGGGTCTGACCAGTCTTTCGATGAAGATGACGATGATGACGAAGAAGAGGCAGAGGAAGATGTCAAAACCTCAAAGAAAAGAGCCGCCTCCTCCCCTGCTCTCAAGTCTCAGGTTGGTTTTTACATCCGCAACTATTTGTCCCAAATATGAAATAATACAAATGACCATAACCCACCTTTATTTTACCTCCTTACAGAAGAAAATGAAAATGGAAGTGGATGACGATGATGATGATGAGTGAGTGTCGGGATCCACACACATCCAGACTATTCTAATCTTTTCAAATTACAATGTTCTGTTTATCAAACTAATGCATATGTTTGATCAAATATGATATCTTAAATGACATTACATATATAATGGAATTCAACACTTAAATAATTACATTTTTTGAAAGTCAAAAGTTCCTCTTCATGTCTTAATAACAGCTTACACTCTGGTATCAATTTGTCAACTTATTGCATGTTTAGAATCCAAATATTTCCAACTTCTTGTCTTGTTCGTGCCACATGTTTCTAAAGATATTTAATAAAGTTGGACTCATTTAAAAGACAGTTTCACTGCATGTTTAGTTCACTGTCCTGGCTGGAAAATGCCAGTTATTGCTTTCTTTATCTTTCTTTCTTAAAGTGAGTTTTTTGATGAGATTTAACATTTGATATGGCATTTTGAAGTTGTTTGGAAACAGCTAGTGTATTTCTGACTGAACGTTGTGGCTGTTTTAGCACTCGGGACAACAATTTGCACCTCAAACGTATAAAGTAGTCTGTGCTTACATTTTTGGTGAAAGACCCAACAGCTCACATTTAGATGTAAAGTGCTTCTTAGCGTAGTGTGTTCTAACAGTGGGTGAAAACAACATACTGCACAATTGTGACTTTTTACAAGACCTAAAGTGGATCTATTTGTGATAATTAACATTTTCTGCAATTTGGATGGTTCACTTTCTGACTTTTTTTGTTAATCTTGTTTTTTTAGGGATGATGAAGAGGACGATGAGAGTGAGGAAGAAGAGTCACCTGTTAAGGTCAGCACACATTTCATAGTTTGATGTTCCAGCTGAATGAACTTGCAGTCTTGTCTCACCTGCTGTTGCTGATTTGTTACAGGCCAAGCCGACGCCCTCCAAACCACAAACCCCTGCTCAGAATGGCAAGAATTCAAAACCCAACACACCGGCCAAGAAGCAGGTAATGATTCTTTTTCATTATTTACTTACCATTGTTGGATGTGTACTAATGTTTTCAAAAAGTGTAAATGCCTGTAGAGCTTTCTTATTTATCCAAATGGTTTGACAAACAAGTCTCTTTCCTAATCTCTAAATGTAATGTTGATTATAGGACAAGACCCCCAAAGGTAAAGGTGAGAGGTCTCCTAAAGCCCCAACAACTCCCAAAGGAATTCCAACAATTCCTGAGCTCAAAACCAAGATGATGGAAGCCACAAAGAAGGTCGGTGTCTATCCTCGTCATTTTTACATGAAAGAGTAATATGTGGCACGCCCGTGAGATTTACATTTGCTAATTTTTTGTTCTTTCCATTCTACAGGGTGTCGTATTACCCAAAACCCAAGCCAAGTTTGAGAACTTTGTGAAGAATGGTCTTAATGTCGGGGACGCAAAGGTACAGTACAAATTTACGGTGCCTGCCAATATTTCTCACACCTTGTTGTTCTTGTGAGTGTCTTGAATATTAACATATTTAGACCTTTCCTAAACGGCTATACTATGTCCAAAATAGGGATGCCACGATGGATCAGCTGGCAATCGGAATTGCCCGATATTCAGTGAAAATACGCGATCCAGACATTGCATTCATGATTATTGGCAACTAGAATTGCTTTCTTTGATTTGAAACATAATGTTGGGTCAAGATGAACGAAGAATAATTAAAGAATAACAACCGCAATGATGTCAGAAGTTGGCCACAGAGATGCACGTCTTAATGGCGTTATGTCATGTGAACAAACAGAGTACCCATCAGACTGGAGTAACCACTTAAAAGATGGGAGAGTAGTACTTGCAATCTTACTTTTTAAACGAAAAACACGTTTTTATATTGTTGTACAATATAGTCAACATCCAGTCAGAAGCGTTCAGCCCTCCAGCCAGCTGCCACTTTATTTATTTGTATTGAAATGTGTCATTTAGAAACTAGAGTCAACTTTCTAAATCTCAAACTAAGTAAAAGCATGTTGTTGACATGCGAACAACATTGACTTTGTGATTCTTTCTTCATACTGTAGTCAAAGCATTTATAAACTAGGTTACTTAACACCTGGTGGAAATTCCAATACACTACAATGCAGTCAAAGTGACCTATATACTTTAATGCAGCATATAGGATCTGCTTTAATGCAGCATATAGGATCTGCTAAAACGAAACAACGTGAAGACTATCAGTGACGGCGTCAATAAAAAAAAAAGCCTGATTGGGGCATCTTTTTGCTAAAATTATATATTTTTTTGCTTCTTTGTCTTCAATAGTTCTCAGCTGAGTGACGAAGGGGAATATTTTAGATGCCATTTGCTTTAGCCACCGCATTAACAGTTCTTTTGTTTTTGTTTCTTTAGGTTGTTACAGAGCTGTGGAAGTGGAGGCAGACGATTAAGGATGCTAAATAACAATCTCAGCCGTTTTATTATCTCTTTTTATGTTTATACCCATAGCAGCCCTCAACCCTCTGAAGCCAAACTCAGTGCCTCACACTCGTCATTAATTCTAAATCTAGTCCAGCTCCAATAAAGAGACTAGTGAAGTGGATGCAGACAGTGTGGTGTTGCATCGTCTCTCCTCGTCGCCCTCTCATTGGGGAAGGGGAGTTATTTGGTTTTATTGAATAAACCCTGGGAGAACTAGCCTACAGATTTGCATCTTTGTAAATAAAATCCTCGCTAGATTGTTGGCACCGTTTTCATGTTTTGTTTTTTAATACATAGTCAAGATTAATTTGGCCTCATGCTGGAATAATAAAAACTAAATAAATTCAAGACAAGCAGCTCAAGAAACATTAAACTATTCAACATTTAATAACAGTTTGGCTAATGTTGACCACGGTCACATGTGTCAGTTCTGGTAAAGCAGAATTTTCTGGGCTGACATCAGCAGTGAGGATCCTAATATTGATAGTGATTGAAGCAATATTGTTTTCCTGGTATTGTCCATGAACGTGAAAAGAAACTGCACTTTTTCAAATGTTTTAAATGTTTATGCTATTGTGAGATTCCAACGATCAAGATCCCATGACGACAAACTGTCTGCTTAACGTTATATCAGAATTCAAGATTTAGTTGTAATTTTTCATGTGTTTAACCGTCCAAAAAGAATCAACCGTTTGTTATAAAGCAGCCAGCCGTGCTAACCTTTGAGTGTCACAGAAGCATCCTACACATCCCAGCCCTGAGTGGAGATCAGTCGGGTTCGGTTCCATGTATTGCTGTGACTATTAGCCAACAGGCCGAAGGTTGAGCGCTTGCTCAGTGACTGAATGCATGAAGGAATTTGCAAATTATTATATTTTTTAAATAGTGTTGCTTATAACTTTCCAACAAAATTGCAGATGTACAGTTCTAAGAGATTCCCACCTGTACTCGAGTGTAATGCGTTTGTACGTTCTGTACTAGTGTGACCAGTTAAAGCAATATAAAAAATGTAAACGTTGATGCATGAGGCCTGTATAAGTAGATCATTCCATGTTCTCAAACAAGTGTAAGTTTGTAGAACTTTAAATATGCTGTGGGTTTGGATGGACTATACTAAGATTGATTCATTAAAAATAATACTGTGCAAGTGTTGCCATTTTTTTGCAAGAAGAATCAGATTTTACCCATTTGAAGAGGAATACAAGTATTTGATTTCTTTTTTTCTGTCCAAGAATGTATCCTAATAAAGTTTTAAGCACATACAATGGTTTAGTTTCTTTGGGTAAATCAGTGTAAAATCTTTATGAAGTTTGCATTAGTTATGTTAGTGTAAAGGTTCTTATGTTCTTATAGTTCTAAATGAATACCTTTATACACAGGCAGAGGTTTCATTAAGGCGATGGTTAAAAAGCTTCACAAGTTCTGAGGTTAAATTATAATGTAATTACCAAGTGGACTCTTCATGTTTATTTAAACTTGTCAGCTTGCAAATATATAAACTCTAGCTGTTAATATTTTATTGCTTCCAATATTTTCAAATATCAGGAATGTAGGTACAGTGATCCTTTCATGTAGATCAGGGGTGTCAAACAATGCAAATATGGAACCTTGAGCTTCACTTACAACAAAAATACATTTACTAGTTCAGGTGTAAGCTCTGGAGGGAGCAGACAGAAAACTTCATATTAAAACTGCACTGAGTTTCCTCTTAAATGTTGGCTCTTTACTTTGTGTAGGTAGAGAATCGTATCTCATTTCAATTTAATTCCAGTTCTGGGGAGATTAGGCACATTCTTCAATTGCAGCCATGCTTTGTAATGCAGGCTGGTAGGCAGTGGATGTACAAATGCTTGTCTTGTGCAACTTTAGCAACAGAAACCACAAGTCTCATGCATAAAACTCCAGTCATACAAGAACTAGTGTGTGTACATGTGCATTTGTTTACGTCACGGCAGTTTAGCTAGTGGGTTCACAGACCAGATAATAATGCCACCTCATTTACACTTTTAATGATCCAATAAATGACCACTGAAATAGAGTAGTGTATCATTGACTGTCAGGGTGATAATAGGCCAATGGACAGTAATAATTCCCCGTTATAATTCAGTGACTCAGCACAGGGATGTACGGTGCGATGGCCTGGGATTAAACGCTCAGTAGCCCTACCTTCCTCATTAGATTAGAGCCAACAGATGTTTCTAATGAAAAGTTTGATTTAAATTCCAGCAGAGAGGAGGAGGAAATGACAGGGAAATAATATTTCACATGGGCCACTCTGAATGCTGAGACACACACTGTTAATGACAAAATAAAGTATAACAACACTAATTGTCATTATTTATATTAAGCCTCCCAAAGCAAGATATACAATGTTATGGTAATAGAGTTAAACTAATAGACTTCTCTGGTGTGGTTGCATTGTGTGAGTTTATAGGACAGAGGCAGACTGGGGTCAGGTGGTTTGGCCACTTAAGAGTGAAATCATTATCATTATTATTACTTTTTGGATCTGGCCCGAGGGAAGGGAATAAGAATAATGATTAGAGAACGGAAGGCAGAATGAGAACAGAGGGAAAGGAGAACTAGAGCAAGTCACCGCTGGGTCTATAAATCACAAGAATCATAAGTTAAAGACATGACAAAGTGAGAGGAGATGAGACTGTAAAAAAGACAGGAGGAATAAGGAGAATTAGATTAGCTTCCTGCAGCAGCTTAAAATGGATCTAAAAAGTAGACCTGAGCACAATAATACTTTACAGATAGTTGAAAATATACAGTACATTCATCCAACCATACATTACACACTAGTGTATAGCCCAACTAAAAGCAGTTACATATATACACCACAAGGTGGCAATAAAACCAAAAGCATCTTTCATTCCGTTAGCCATTATGAGGCTGTGTAAGTCAAACCAGAGGAAGATGGCTTCCAGCCAGACTGTGTAGCTCTGATCATTTTAGGTTCCCCATCATTGTCTGCAACCTGAGCCGGTCATGTTTGCTCATCAACATCTCTAAATGTCAATATACTCTATGCTTGGGTGTTTCACAGCATGCACATATTTTCTACACTAATTTGCGGACAAAGCGCACGTTATTTATTATTGTACTATTGATGCTTGTTCCATTTTCAAACTGTTTACTTCCTGCTTTTATGTGCAGTTATTTCAAGTGTAAAGCACTTTGGCTTCATCTGCTTTTATCAGGGTTCACAAGTTACATTTAAGACTTAAAACCATTATTAATGCAATTTGAGACCCATTTAACAGCCATACTTACGTTTTTTTTGTTGTTGAATGATATGAAGGAAAGTCTGAGTACCAGAATAACTTGCAAAGTAAATGAATTGGCGATGTCAGCATCAGGGAACATGGTTTAAAAACAGCTCACCCATGTTTTCATTGCTTAGTTATTGGTTCCGTGTTAGTTTCGTTTTGTAGTTTGGTTTTAACATGATAAATACAAAACCTTCCCAAAAACACATTTAAAAGTGAGGCTAAGGTTAATGCTACTTTATCTTTAAATTCCAATCCATTTTTAAAGACATTTTATGGACCCACGGAAACCCCGTTTCATGCACGTTAGATATTAATTACGTAAAAGGAATTTAAAAACAAGCAAAATTTAAATTTTCCACTTTTATTTTATGTACAACACAAACTTTCTGCAAATAACAATAAAAAAAAAAACTGAATTTGATGAGTGCAGCAAGTGACTCAACAGTATCAATAAGCCAAGTCCATTCAAGTCAACAAATCGTTCACTCACAACATCAGGCATCAGAATATTGGCAATGAGTTGAAGGAATCAATGTACTGCAATTTATATTAGTTCTAATTTCTCTCTGGCACTTGATCAAAACAAAAAGTGGTACTGAATGATTTGTAGTTTTAATATAAATAAGGCACATATACATGGAAATAATGATAGCAAATTGCTTCTCAGTGCCAGATATTTAACTACAATGCAGTCATAAAAAAGGTGTACGAGTTGACCATTGCCACATCTATTCAGCGCATTCAAGCCATTTCCCCCCCAATCACATTCTAATGCACTGTATATTGTGGCATGTGAAAGATATTTCTACATACCAAATTGTATTATATCATGGGTGTTTCACCTAAAATTTACCTTATGTGCTTTACAGGAGTTATCTAAATTTATACTATATGAAATTAGAAAGCACTTACTGTAGTCAGACAGGGCAATAAGCTCTTTAAGAAGTTAACAGCCATTATTTAAAACTTGAGTTAAATTACAGTAACATCACAGGGTAGTCCTGAAGAAAAAATATAAAATAAAAAACAAACTGATCGCCGCCTTTAATCTCTGAATTGGACTAGTATGAATGTCAAAGTGTTTCTTCAGGCTCTAACACTGAGTTTTGTCCAGTTCAAACGTATTCCTTGCTGCTGCTGGGGGGTCTGGAGATGGGATATTTCGGTGTAGATTTTTGTCTTGGGCAGGACGCTGCCAACATGGCGCCTCCAACTACAGCCAGGAATGCTCCAGCCCAGGCAATGAAGATGGCGGAACCAAACTCGTATCTTTAGAAAGAGACGTTGCAGCAAATAAAGTTTAAAAAAGGGAAAACACATGCAAGAAACTAATCTAAAACAAACATACACATTACATTCATCAAGACTAGGAGTGGCTGGACACATGCAAACGTCTGGGGGAAGAGGGAGCGCTTAAAGCCAGTATCTTAAATAGACATCCAACATGTTTGGGGACATTGTATTCTGCTAAAGAAAATGGAAATTACAGTGGAAAAAAACGTAAAAAAAAAAAAAAAGGTTGTTTTCAGTACTTACTTGGTATTGACGGGGGTGAAAGGGTTGTAGAAGGCTTGGATGATGTCGTGAGCGTACCAAGAACAGGCAACAATGCCACACAAAGCTGTGGGAAAGTAAAGAAGAAGATCACTTAAAACTGTTCAGTCAAAGGAAAAGGAAAAAACAATAGATAGATAGATAGGATATAAAATGGCATCTTACATCCAATCAAAATGACAACGCCACCAGCCATGGCGATGCGGGACTTGCGTGTTTTGTCATCTCCTCCGCAGTTGGTGCACTTCATTCCCATGCAGGCAATACCCAGACCAGCCACCGTTACGATAATGCACACAATCATGAGGGCACGGGTTGCCTGGAGGGCACCTGGAAGAGAAGGGGAAAGAATAGGGTTAATCCATCAGTTATTGTGACGAACACTTATTAATAGTCAGTACACAGAGTCATGGGTGTGCCAGTAAAACAAAAAAACAAACTGTCATTATCATTTGAAATTGATTTCTACAGCGATTTGTGGCTTATTTTCAAAGCCTGAACTTGGATTTGCAGTGTTGCTTTAAATCATTTTGAAATCCACCATTTGGGGAATAAAAAAAATTAAAAGCAGTGTAGACAAACACCATACATGTATAACAGAGAGGCTTCTGTCTCCTGTGTCTCATAGCCACTCCCTAAAACCAACGAACCACAGAAACCGGCTCTAACCGGAAGCCCAAAGAAACTAGAGGGGGTGTGTGGGAGTGTGTGGGTTTGTATGCGTGCAAGTCAGAAACAGGTTTAACCAGGTTTCAGGTTTCATTATAAGGCGCTCCCAATTTCAGGTACTCACAGCCCGCTTTTCAGCAGGTGGAAATTTTGTAGTTTTAACGTAGCTTTACCTCCCATCCAAAAAGACCCTACTCTAGAATGTGAAGAATGCGCAGTGTGGCTAACTAAAGACTCGCGATCTGGTCGTCACAGGTTCCCAGGTTTAATATTGATCGTTTCCAAACTTTAGGTGTGCTTAGTAGATTTTGAGTAGGTATCTCTGAATAATGAGGCATTATTTGTTCACTTGCTCCATATCAAACCGCAGCTTTAAATCACACAATGTTTATCAAAGTTGGTTTGTGTTCATGTTTGAAGAGGCGATAAGACACATTCTGCTGCAGATATTTTATCACATGTTTTGATAAGCCAAATTACAAAATAAAAACGGACATATGCTAATTGGAGATACTCAAGTTTGTCAACCAACTATCCAAGTGGCATGCCCACAAGTAAGTTAGAGATGAAAGTGCATTTGGGTGACTATGTCAATCCAAGATTAACAGAGGGAGGTTCCTATATACACACACAAAACTGTGGAGAAGATGTCTCTGCAACATTTAGGCCGTTTGTGCCCTCGGGCAATCTAAAGTCATAAAGACAGGTTATAGTACATGGGATCTAATCTTTGACTTTAAGATCGAAATGTAACAACTGTTCCAACTTCATTTAACTTTTAGATAATGGCCCACATGCTACTAACTAACTACTAAATAACCTGTTCATTTTAATTAACTTCCCTGAACTTCCCCCATACTGACGCATAGCCCAGAAGCAGGGCTTTTTTTTGTTGCTAATTGTTTGAACTCATTACAAGCCCTTTGGAAAAATAAAACAATTTGATACATTTGATACAATCTTTCAATACATTATGGATGCAAAAGAGTCATCATTTTCTGTCAGCAAAGAATGCTTGTGTTGGGTTAACTCGATGCCCTGTAGGCCCAAGACAAATCCACTGTTTGTGGGGCAGGTATGTTGACTAAACAGTGGCTCATAGAGGACAGGTGTTGTTTAACCTGTAACTGTGCTGTGTAGTGCAAGTCCCACAGTATAGGCTTTTACACACATGCAGGAGGAGGGGTAGCTGGACAGGACAATGGCTACAGGATAATCATTGCCTTTGTGTAAAAGTGCTGCACACACCCGACCAGTGGAAAGAATGTAAGAATTAAACTTTTTTTTAAACTATATCTCTGGCACTGAACCATGTGGGGCCTCAGTGTAGTTTAAACAGCTCGACTGCATTCTGGGTGAATAAAAAATAAGTTAATAAGTGACAGAACCGGTTAGCCCAAGCCACATGAATCTGGTAACAGTTACGAGTCGTAAAAGACAGCTCAGAAGGAATTATAGAACATGGTATTGTTTGTTACGTCATTTCCCGTTACAGCGCAGGTGTTAGTGTAGTAAACGGTCAGTAAAATTAGTTATATTAACTTTAAAAAAAACTAGTTCCGTCGAAAATAAAAATAGGCTATAACTTGGACGACACATGATTTGTAGCTATTAACCTGTGTACTTACTGTTGAGCTGCAGGATAGAGTCGTAGACCTTGCACTGGATTTGGCCTGTGCTCTGGAAGGCACAGGACATCCAGAGTCCTTCGTACATGGCTATCGCCGTGATGATATTGTCCCCAACATAAGCGGACATCTTCCACTGGGGCAAAATTGTGCCAATTATCAATCCAATTAAGCCAATAAGGGCCAGGGCGAATCCCAAAATCTGCAGACCTTTGTTGGCCATTTTTCCACTTCTTCTTCGACTTGACGGCGGAAACAACAAAGACGACGTCCACCTGCTGTGAAGGTACAAATCCCCCACTCCTCACAATCTCACGACGTTTAGCTAGGTTTGCTGTGTTGCAGAAAAAGTTAGTTCCTCTTGTTATTATCTATGTTCGTATTCCTTATCTTTTTGAAAGTAAGTAAACTGACAGCAGTGATATTTCAATTTATAAAGTCTCTGGGAGATTCTTCACGCACCTGTTCCTCTGCTGCACCTTGAATGGGGAGGGAATAGCGGGAGCGAGCTTTTTTAGGCGGTTTCAGTTGCAGGTGGGCGGGGACGCGCACGTAGTTTCGACTCATCAGCCGTAGCAGTAAACACCTGAAGTTTCATGATGTCAGTGTTTCCTGACACAGACCCCGGTCTACGCTGATAGACGATAGAAAAATGTATAGTTAAGTTCATGTGGTTTATAATGACTTGGTTTGTACTATTTATAGCAAATATAAAGTGATACAGAAGTTACACCTGAAGTTAATATTTTAAATGTCAAATTTATAATAAAACATTAACTATTTTTAAACGTCATATGATTTGATATTACCATAATAATAGTGGACACTTAAGAGCCATCACAATACTTGAAGTCTAACCACATCTAGTATAATCATGAGATGCTTAGCAAGCAAAGAACACAGGAACATACAAAATCACAAACAAATTGCCTTTTGATACTATCATAATATTTTAAATGCGTTATCCATTAGAATAATTACACATCAAATATATAGATATATAGACAGTACAGTATATTGTAGGCTAATGTATTTGATCAAAATTATGAATCCAGCAAGAAAAAGTTGAGCGCCTATACTATCAGTATTTATAATACTATTTGTTGTACATATATTTTCTCGAACAGGTAAAGCACCAAGGAGAGAGCCATGCTTTTACTATATATGCATGTGTAGCAACCTGTTGGCTTTACATTATAAGCTCCACAAGAGTGCGTAATTAGAAATTGTCCAAAACGGGAAGTTGCATTCATGTAAGTGGAAGTTAAGTGGAAAATGAACTCCCATTATATCATGAGACATGAATCAAACGTGTAATGTTATCACAAGTCATTTCACCATCTATTTTCAGGACCATATGAATAGCAAAATGTTCTGTAAGTAAATCATTTGTTATAGTCGTTTGAACTTCTAAATTCAAGGTGATTTAACCTTAACAGTACTTAATAGTTTTTAATTATACACAAATTGAACAATCAACATCTAAACATGGCTGTTAGGTGCCAGGCATGAGCCTGGGTGTGCACTACCAGCAAGCTTTTTATTACATAGGATAATATCACATTCTTTCCCACATATAATTTTGCTTTGTAGTTTTTATATTCAACATGTGTATGTGTGTGCAGCTGTTATGTGCTTGAGTTATAGGACCTATTCCAACAGAGGCGTGTGCTTTATCTTTTTATCAGCAGAACTGACTTAAACTTCCCTCTGCCATGACAAGTTTTTTGTAGATTTTGAAACCAGGAAAATCCACTAACGGCAGAAGGTGTGGCTCGCGGGAGCTGTCTCGTATTATAAAGCGTTTTTTAAATACTTAAAATGTCAAGTATCATAATACTTGACATTGTTGGTCACTCAATGGCATTTTGCAAGTATCATAGTGCATTATAATTTCCATAGTTGTAATATAATCAATTACAATCTTTTTTATAATGCTTTATCCATTAACTATCCTCAGGTATAGGCAGATATAATACATAACAAGCTGGTTATAAGTCACTATAAGTGATCATTGTTTGCTTCAAGTGAAGTGAAAAAAATGTCATTAAATTAAAAAAATGAGTGAGTGACCAACAATAATGAAGTATGATGATACTTGACCTTATAAGCCATTATAAAATGCTTTATAATGCGTTATTTTGTTTTGAATCATTATGAATATTTATGAGTGCTTCTAACTGTAGTTATACAGTGCTATAAGAAGATTATAATGCATTATAAGTATGTTTATAATGCATTATATGACATATATATAGAGCGTTAGCAAACTATCACCCGTTATTATCATTACTTGGGTATTGATTATTGGTACTGAGTATGAGTTTCCTATTCTTCTTCCGGGTCTGGTGTAGCTGATCCCTGAAACTGTATTGACCTAACTGTTAGACTAAAGAATATATGACTGAAAGTTTCCCGTCAAAAAGTGAATGACAGACCACATCTACTCACTGGTCAACTCAATGTGTGTACCCACACTGTGACAGTGTTTATTATCTGTAACTCTCACTTCCCCTTCAGACACTCCTCTGGGCTGGTGCGATTAAATATTTGTTGTCTTTCCTGTAAATGTTGGTAAATATGTACCCGTCTGTTTTTATAACCATTCTTTCCCATTCTTTTATATTTTATTTTGTCTTGACTGATTCCTATTTACGTGAGCACTGACTGTTCCTTTTTAAAGTAAACACCTTCCTCCTGACACACTAGAAAAAGGTTGAGATTTAACACGTTGGGGAGTTTGTTTGCAGGAGCTCTGACTGCGCCCTGAGGGAGACTTGTTTTCAGACTAGTTTGCTCTCACCAGTTCACTACGACAACACAAGAGGATTTGTCAGTTGTCAGCTGAATAGAGATCAAGTGTAGTACAGCATGTCAGGTTTGCTCTGGTTTCTGCTGGATAATTCAAGTTAAATCTTTGCTACATTGTATTGTATAAATGTGTGTAATGGCGTCTTTATTTTAAACTCATTCAACAGTGCCTGTTTCTCTTTTGACTTCATTTTGTGTTGAACAGCTATGGCCTGGTAGCGGCTTCAAAGTTACATTGGGAGTTGATTCAGTTACTTCCCCAGTCAAACAGGTTTTAATTAGCAACTGCTGGTATCCATGCAGTTATAAGAAAACATAATGTAAGCCACCAAAAAAAACTATATGCGCGCATGGGAATTTCTCCTCACACACTTTTGCAAAATTGTATCATAACAAATAAACACATGTTGTGGTTGTCAGGTTTGTCGAAGGTACTATGGTACTTGCACAACATTTGGATTTCCAGGTTGATACCCACAGTCACTCTCTGACTCATCGTATAGAGACACAGAAGGTATTTTAAGGTTTTTACTTCAAGTTTCTTTATCAGTCAGATGACTCATTGGAAGAGACAGATGACACTGAATGAAACATGTGTTTGCAGCTGCTTCACAGGGTGTGTCCACACTTATTTACGCATAAGGTACATTTCAAGTCAATAACACTACTGACTTTAATGTTTTTTATGATTTTTACTGCTAAAGATAATTAGTTTTTAGGTTAGATTATATATATATATATATATATATATATATATATGGGCAATGTAATTTCTTATAATTATCCTCACTATTAAAAGTGTTTGCCTTCAACTAATAAGATGAAGGTTAATCTCTGTTACTGAAGTTAAAATTCCCCTTTGATATTTTGAGTCATAATTTTTTCTCTGATCAGATGTTTTCCAATTAGGATTTAACCTGGCCACCTGACACTTGATATCAGCTTAATGACTCATTTAAATGCTTTTACCGTGAGTGTGCATGTTGTACCATGGTTCCTAAGAGCAGTCTGTAGGACACAAGGTCACATGAGTCACGATGAGACATGAATGTGAAATACAATGCTGCCATCTGGTGGTTACTGTGAATATATAAACCCAACCCATAAACACAGCCATTTTAGCTCTAACTCTATGGTAACTAAAGCACGATATATGATGGTTACTCATTCTGTAGGAAAGGACCAGGCTACCAAGTAGTTTGAGGGCAATTTCAAGTAGATTTATGACATTTCTACTTAACCTCAAAGTTTCAAACTTCAAATTTGTGTTTTTCTTTAGGTGAATTTGACTTATTCTCAGTATACAACATGTAGACATTCTGTTTGAAATATATAACAAAAACATACTTAACTGCACATCATGTGACTGCATTGGGTGATAGTTAAGCCCACATTTTCAAAAGTGAAATAAAATAAAATACATCATCGATTTTTCATCGATTATTATTTATTTTAACTATTAAAAATACAAAATAACTATTTTCTAAAGCCATAAGAATAAATAATACAAAACACAAGGGGTCATGACGTATAGTGATGCTTACAAATAATGCTCCTGAAGAATAAAAGGAGGTTGTTCCTTTAATGCAATAGTACTTATCCTTTTTCAACCATTATCTGTGTTTTACAAGTGTTTATTGATTTGCAAATGTGATAAAATTGTGAATATTGTGAGAAGAGCAAACAAACAGCAGTCTAAATTCACACATTAAAGACATAATAAAAAACAATTGTCTCCTATAAAAACAAACCATAAAAGTAAACTGTAAGCTATAGGTACATTATCAACAAAGATTCGATGGTTAGAGGTGTTTGAATTGTATGCACATTTACTGGTGTTTAACAGTATTCCTTAACTAGATTTATATATATTATGTATAACAGCTGGATTAAAGCTGCCGCTGTGAAGTTCTTGAAATGATCCTTATAAGTGTTATTGTATGCAGGCAGAAGAACTGTGATGCTCAGGGCCTCATTCTTCCCATTTGAAAATATTTGTGGTGTACGGCACCTATTTATAGAGAATATCCACCAAAAAAAGAAGTTAAATAATACAATGTGCAGTACTTGGCAGTGCACTGAGAAAAAGGGGGCTTCATTCCTAATAATGTGTCAAAAATGATGTTTCGCTTTGCACTTTTGGAACGCCTACTGTAAGATAACGAAGAAGATCATATACATGCAGGTCGTTTGGAGGATCGCAGGGTAATTAAGAACCATTTTGTCTTTTGCTTACATTATGTGACATCTTTGTCAATCTTCTTACTCCTCCCTCCATCTCTACATGTTATAGCTAATCAATCAAATGACTTGAAAAATATTATAAGATTTGAAAAATAAATCATAGAAACCTTTGTTTCTGTGGTTTCTCCGAGCCTTGAAACACCAAATGGCTTTTGTTTATTATCTCAATTGTCAGTTGTCTTGTCAGATTTTCATTGATATTTTTGGCTTTGTAGCAACTACAATGACACACAATTTTCACATTTGTTATCTTTACCTACATGCACTTCTGGTGACTTTGTTAATAATTTCATGATTGTTTTCCATCCATATGATGCAGGGTTATTGACATTATTATCCATAAAAGAGAGTCAGAAGACATTCAGCGCTAGGAAATACATAATTAAAAGCAACACATGCACATAAATCCTCCAAGGTTGTGATATTCCCACGTTTGTTCAAATTTAGCATGTAGATGTCTATAACGGAAACATGCGCATGCTGAGGGTAATTGGTTCCTCCAGCTATCGTGAGAACTATATTTGGTTTAATGCCTTAATCCTTATTTGCCACATTAAGAAACATAATGCTCCATTCAGTCTGAGCGCAGACTGCTCCTCTCTGTGTGGGTTTACTGAGAATAATCTTGTATGAATGCACGAGTCATGCCTCTATGAGATTTGAGATGTCCCAGTAAAGCACAGGGAGGATCAGAGGGCTGTCTGACCCTGACTGAGGTCATATCTCAAAGGGGAACTCGTTGTGAAAGTCAGTGACTTCCCAGAGCACACAATAATCTTCCCGATCAGATGCTGCTCAACTTCAGCTTGTTCTAGAGAATGACATGTAGCGTAATTATCCCAGACTGCGGGTCATGAGCCATCATCCATTTACCACGGTTATCACTGCGAGATTGTAATGTCTAATTGACTGCTGGGTTGTGAACCAGAAGTAATTGCAACTATTCATCCGTCTGATATGTTTCCATTAAAAAATCTTGCTTCTGAAAAGACAGATTACTCTTCAGTAGATCAGACGGATGTTATTTTGTTCATCTCAGACCAGATGAACATCGTGTAATGTCTGCGTAGACTTACATCAACGTTTTCACACATCATGCCAATTTGCCTTATATGCTGCATGTGTTGTAAAGAGAAGAGTTGCAATTTGAGCTGCCACTGTTACTTTGTCAAGCTTAACATGTAATTAACTGAGAAATGACCTATTTGTGATCAGAGATTTGTATAAGCTTTACTGTCATGGGAGTAGCTTATTATAGCTTGTTGTGTTTCTGGTGACATTCACTCTCTTTTAACTCTGGTTTTGGTCTCAAACAAGCTCAGTAAGGCCGAGCAGAGCTACACATTTGGGTGATAATTCTGTGTACGTTCATAATCCTTTCACATTGTCATTTGATACATTTATGTTATGTTATTGTAAAATATCAATTAGCCCATAGCCTCTTTAGATTTAGGGCAGTTTGTTTTTGAATTGTAACTGCACTGATGTAATTCTTAGTCTATTATTGTTTGTCAATTAAAATGTTATGTTAATCAATTCTTCTTTTTTCTTACTTTATTTTGTTATAATGCATTTATTTGCCTCTATGGAATTACCTGTGCTATAAAGGTGCTCCACAATTACAGATAGATCTACCTCACCTAAAATTATTTAGTGTATACAGACAAATAATATTCCAAATATTTTTGAAAACTGAGGAAGCACACGTTACAAAGTATGTGTTTTGTACAGAGGAATAACTTTGGCATTCGTCTTTTGGTTAAAGGAAGTACCTGTAGTTTAGAAGGAAAAACTGCATCTACAGATTTTGATACCATGAGACATTACAAATAAATAAATAAATCAAATACACTTGTCAGATAAACATGCAAGCATACACTCGGCCCGGCCTCGATGCACAGTGGACATGCAGTGTGCCAATGCGCAGCAGAGAGGCTGTTCCTGAAAGTAGTCACCGTCTCTTGGAAAGATAACTGATATTCCAGCAAGACCCCTATTCAAAGCGCGTTTTCCACAGATTTTGAATGGATGGTCTGTAGCCCGCCTGTCACCTATGGAGCCCATGGTGGCAACCCACATCCACCCAAGATTGTCGGACATATTGTCTGAACCTCCCACCCTCCCAGCGTTTTCAGTCCACCATGACTGAAAGAGCTTATAAGGCGGCAGCCATGACGGTGAGAGCTGTTAACATCACCTCCATGTTGACAGCTTACCAAGTGCAGCTTTTTGATGACTTGGCCGACATACACAAGACTTTTGTGTAGGATGAGATAACCAGGATTATGGATATGTTCCTATGTGTGGAGGGCTGCAGTGTCCAGACAACAGGGAAATGTGTCTGCAGGAGAGGGCGAGATGGCTCAACCTGAACAACTTGTTGGATATACAGAAGATTCAAGACTCAGAGATTTGTTACATACTCAAGTTTTCAATATGTGCATTGAAATGTGGTGCATATCTTCGTATTTGTATTTAAAACATCTTCACTCTCTGAGACAAAGGCTCTGGTAAGAGTTAATCATCCTAATGGTCTGATGTATAAATCCTGCAGGGTTGGAATTGTAGATGAGATGGGTTCAGTTCACCATGCTCTAAAGTCCTGAGCAGAGTTGCTCCCATACCAGCTGGTGATGCCCCCTGTTAGGATGCTTTCCCCAGCACCAGAGTAGAAGGTCATAGGATTCCCAGAAGCAGACTTCCCTAAGCATTCAGTTTTTTGGTGTTGAATATTTAGTATCTGGACCTCCCAAAATCCACAACCAGCTCCTTGGTTATCCTGAATCCTGACGAAGATATTTTGTACATTCTAGTTGTCTATGAAGGCATATTCACCTCCCCCTTTGCATCCATACAAAAACTGTGCAAAGCCAAAAAGAAGCAGGATGTGGCTTGACAAAGAAAATGAAGACCACAGTGCAGCAGAATTTAGCTCCAATCTTAACACCTCCACCTGCAGCCCCAAACTGCTGATGGCCCAAGTCCCTGCTGCGGGGCATGTTGGAGCTCCCGACACCAAAACCACCTGCCATAGAAAGCCTTTCAACTCCCTCT
Source organism: Cottoperca gobio (assembly GCF_900634415.1). Taxonomy (NCBI): domain Eukaryota; kingdom Metazoa; phylum Chordata; class Actinopteri; order Perciformes; family Bovichtidae; genus Cottoperca; species Cottoperca gobio. Next base: position 12,500,741 of record NC_041368.1, read on the forward strand.
CCACCCAGGGTAGTCAGCCAAGAGGAAAAGGGACTCATATTCCCATTTATCCTTACCCTGCGCTGCAGCTGGATTCTCACAATATCACAAGATCACACGGAAATCTATCTTGTCAGGCCTCGAGTAATGCACTGTGTAGGAACCACAATGGTTCTGACCAATTAGCTTCCTATGAGTAGCTACTGGCAGCTAAGGGTGTGGTTAAGGTGGGTGGTGGTGGTCAAGCAGAGACGTGCGGTCTCTGCCTGGTCATCATGAAAAGTAAAAAAAAATTAACAATAAAATAAATATAAATATATATTTGTCCATTGGTCTGTGCTATAACTGCATTTTCTGTATGATTCCAATAATTTTGATTATTTTTACAGTCAAAATCGCTGAGTTTGCATATTCTCTGTTCAGATAGAGGAGAGATGCGAGTTGAGGCAACGACGAGTTTAGCCTCCTCTCGGATTGGGCAATCCCTTGCATACTAGGTTGACCGCATGCATTTGACGCGTGCCTGTTGCTATCTCTCTGTATGTCGCCAATATAATGTACCCTACTAACCATCTTACTGTAGTAACATGAAGGATCCTTATGGCCTACTTTGTAGCCTACTGGAAACTAATTTTGCCAAAGCCTGAAAAAAACCTCAGACTTTCATTTCCAAAAATATATATTTGTAAATACCAAAAAAGCACAAAGCGCATGGTGTTACGAGTGTACGTGCTTTTACTCTTTCCGCCACTGGGGGCGCACTGCCAGACACAGTTGTTTCCTGTGAAACTGAATACGGCGGGCTAATCAAACACAAACTTGTGGAATTAAGCCCAGCACAGAATTGAGAAATAATTTTATAAGAATGAAGAAAATGAATAAACGAGCAGCTACAACATTAACCTACGACTGAGGAGGATGGAAAATGCACACATTTAGAGGAGAACTTGAGAGTCGCTGTTATGTTATATACAAACGGCCTCACACAGTCACACGATTTTGGAGCTGCTACTAGCTTAATTGAGCTAGCACTGCGGATGACAGGGACCATAAAGAAGGAATCAACTGACCTGAAACCAGCTGCCTTGATTTAAATTTCGCCAGTAACGTTACATCTTTGTGAGCGGTATTTGGGATGTATTACGACGGGTGCTTCTGCACAGAAGAATAAAAAGAACACCTGGTTTAAGTTAAGACAACTTGCTCTGATACTGGATGCTAACGTTTAAATGTTGCTGGTTTAACAGGTTGTATGATCAATGCTGTGCCAATTTCTGACGGGTTGTACACAATTTAATGTAAAAGTATGACGTGCCAGCCAGTGTAATTAAGATTTGATCTTTGGATGGTAAATTGCATTTTCTCATAAATTATCTGAGAAACTCGCCCTAAACTGTTTTGTTCATTGATGTGCTTAGAGCACGTTTCTCTGCCTCCTTTGATGCTCCTCTGCCGCTGATTATTTTGTGTCTTGTGCTAATTAATGCATGCATATTTTGATGAGCAAAAGTGTGCATATATAGCCTTCAATGCAGCTTTTGGATTATACATCTAGATATAGATGCATATGTTTTTTTTTAGGAAACTGCATGAATTTCATACCAGTGTATACAGTTGTGTGTAAAAGCGATTCTCTGGTTTACATTGATTGCACAAAACTGAATGACTCCCATTTCATGCATGTATATGGTTAAGCATTTATTTATGTTTTTAAAGTAGGCTCTAGATCAGGGGTGTCAAACATACGGCCCGCGGCTGCCAGAGGGTCCAGTCCAGCCCACGGGATGATTTTGCAAAGTGTAAAAATTACAGCGAAGACATTAACTTCAAATTTTCAATACAAGGAGCTGCTATTTCACATGTGTCCACTGGGGGTCGCACACAACACTGCCAAGCAAGCAAACTGTTCAAACTGTTCAAACTGTTCATGCTGGAGCTGCTGGTAAAAAGAACTTCTGGAGCTGGCGGGTTCTGTCAACATTACACTCAGGCAGCCTCATTACCTAAAAAGCTAGCTACCTTATTGCTAGCGAAATAGCATTAGCATCAAAGCCAGACTGCAGTGTTTCGCTCGCCGTTCATGGTCAAGGCTTCTGATCTGTCGACATCCAACTTGAAGTAATCAACTTGCAGTGTGATTCAGATTTTAAGGACACATTTTCCTCGGCGGGCTTGGACACCTTTTATCAGCATCTCTTGCCAGGGCACCCCAAATTGACAGCCCTCGCTGCAAAGGTTTTGTGCATGTTCGGGACTACCTACCTTTGTGAACAACTTTTCTCTGTAATGAGCATCAATAAAACAAAGCTGTGCTCAAGGCTCACACACAAACACTTAAATGACATCCTGAAATTGGCTGCTACTCAGGATTTGATGCCTGATATTGATGCGCTTGTGACGCTAAAAGATGCCAAGTTTCAGGAGCAAACTAAACAGTGAGTAAGCCTACTAAATGTCAAATGCTGCTTCAGACACTTTTGCATGTTAGATATTTCTGTGAAAATGAATACTTACTGTGGAAATATTTAAAGACATTGAACAGTGTGAAATATAATTACAGTCAGCAGCTGCAGTACAAAGAGACACAACCTTTATGTATTTTTCATGTATACATTATATACATTTACAAGGCAGGGGGAGAACTTAACCTTCTTCTTTAATAGTTGCCACTTTAGTTTGTATTGTGTGGTGTGTCAGGATTACTACACATGTGGAAATTAATGTGATTTAAGCGGTGAGTACAGGCATGTCTGCATCTTGTCCAGTTGTTTAGGGACATTTGTAATATTGCTTTTCAGTAAAAATACGACATCTTTTGATCAACAAAATAATGTACTAGTCAAATTGAGATCTACAGCTAGTACATTATTTTAATGTACTAGCTGTAGATCTCAATTTGACTGAATGAATAAGTGTAATTGAGGCAATACACTCTCGGTAAATTTAGCAGGAGATGTACATCATAAGCTTCACTCCAAAGAACCAAGGAAGGAAGTTTGTGTAAAACAAGCGATTTGGATGAAATCTGAGCAGATTGTTTCTTGTGAATATTGCATAAGAGATTTTGTGTTATTTTTAGGAACTTTTAGTACAATTCTCTGTCTATATTATGTTTTTTGTTGTTTTGTCAACAAAACGATAAGAGTAAGAGTAAGTGTTAGTCGACTTGGAGTTTCTTTAGTTAAGGACAGCTCTACAGAACAATTGGATATATATTTATATTTATATATATATATATATTTTTATATATATTTATATATATATATATATATTTATATATATATATATATTTATATATATATTTTTTATATATATATATATTTATTTATATATATATATATATTTATTTTTATATATATAAAAAAATTATATATATATATATAAATAAATATATTTATTTATATATTTATTTTTATATATATAAAAAAATAAATAAATAATATATATATATATTATATATATATATATATTTATTTATATATATATATATATATATTTATTTATTTATATATTTTTGTATATATATATAAAAAAATATATATATTAAAAAAATGTGTATATATATATATATATATATATATAAATAAAAAGTCGTCTTACACCTCTTAAAATAAAGAAGCCCCCCTGTGAAACTTTGGCGACGCCTAGATGGGGCCAGGATCCCCATGTTGGGAACCAGTGATCTTGACTATTCATTTATAAAAGCATACATCTCATTAGGTGACTGCAAATACGCAGATTACCAACGGCGCCTTGATCAAAGACGAAACTAATGCAGCATTTTAAAGGGACTGGGAAAAAGAAGACAAAACATCAAAGGGCACTGCTTACAATCATACAAATATATGTTATTTTATTGAATATTATTCCAGAATAAGACATCTCCTTTCAATTCATGTAGGAGTTATTGTAAAAATGTACACAGGTTTGATGGCAAACATAGAGAGAGGGTGAATTGAGGGCTTTTGTCTGTAGATACTGAGAGGGAGTCATCCCTAATGAGCAGAAGAACAGTGACAAATGCATGCTTTGCAAAAAAACAATTCCCATGTCAGTCTAGACAATTAGCAGTTATTATTGCAGACCACTTACTGCCTTTGTAGCCCGCAAATCCTGATTGTAGTTTGTTAGCCTGTTGAAATTGTTCCCCTTCCTTGAGTGCAGGCTGGTACTTCTCATTGCATATTGCTGGTCTTTGTTCCTGTTTGCTGTGTCCCAAAGTGGTCAAAAAAAAGCCAGAACGTTCCTGCCACTTGCTTTGGCTCTTAATGTAAGGAGTCCAACACGTGTCTAAATCACTCGGCAGGTGCCTGAGGATTCAGGCCTCTCTCTGTGGCGAATCAGTGCCAAGGCCCATTTTTTTATTTATGGCTTTTTTTGTTTGTTCTTTTTCATTCTTTTTTTTCATTCTTTTCATTGTCAGTTTTTCGGAAGACAAGAAGATTGGACTCAAACCAATAGTCCATAAAAGTAGGAGAGAGAGGGAGGTTGTGGGAACTTCCTGGAAGACTTGCGTGACTGTAACTCTGAGACCACCAAGGTCATTGCTGCTGTGTATGACAGGACACGTGTTGACTTATCCTGCTATTTTCACTTGAATACATTGCATCTTTCACAACACACAACTCGGTCACACAGTGGGATTCAGGCTGGGTTAAGTCCACTCGGGGGACACATCAGTGTGGAGACAACAGTGCCGACCAAAGACTAAAACACACCCAAATAGGGAGGAACATTTGGAGAGCAACAACAATTCGTCTCCTTCTGAGGCATTAGAAAAGAAACATGACAAGGTAGAACAACTGAAAGACGATAAGAAAAATCATCAACACTGATTTTTTTAAAGTACATTTCTAAAAACAATAGACCTGACATAGTACATCAGATATACACTACTTGTATTATTGACATAACGTACATCAAAACTGGCAGCATTCCGTACATTTAGGCCATCCACACAGGCTTTGTTGTCTGGAAGCCTGCTGCTACATTGGATAGAGATCAATGGCAACATTTTACATCCTTCACATTTTAGCATTACCTTGACAGGGTGAATATTATGCTGCAGCAGCATTAATACTCTACAAGTACAAAAAAGTGTATTACCTTCAATTCTTATTAAATTAGGAATATTCAAAAGCAGTGTTGCAGCCCAGGCTGAACCTTGTTGGTGTACCATGTTTTCAATATCTATTTGGATCAGTGAGCATGGCACACAACTATTTTTGTACTCTAATTTAAGGATTGATTTATCTTTTATTTTAGTCGGGGTTGGTAAACAATTCCAAAGAATTCCACCGATACTTTCTGACCCTACTGTATTTCATATTGCTAAACAGAGTTTTGTTCATCGAATTTAGTGTTACGCATTTACTGGATAAAATAGTTATCTGTGAAATACTGTCGCGCACCATCAGTAACTGAAATTTGAGTTTTAATAATTCAAATGATTCAATAGGAGAGCACCAATCAAGTGTAAGGCGCTGTTTAAAGCATCACCACCACATTAGGATCCGTTGTGCGTGCGTTATCAACACATTAAAGAACCAAACCTCCTCCATAATTTGTGTGATCTGATTGATGTTAAGAAATGTATCCTACAAACCATACAATGTTTCTTTGTGCCCTTCATTAACAGTTACCTTTTTAACAACCTACTGCCTCCATTAGAGGGAGCCAGTTATACACAGATTTAACCTATACATGGACAAACTGCATGGTACACATTTCAGTATGCATATTGGTGAGAACACGTTGGCAGCAGTAATCGGGACAACGTACCGACAGCAAATAGCTGCAATAGAGAATATTACATTGGAATGAACTGTGATTTTGGACAGTGATGAGCTTCTGTTTGACCACAAGGCTTTGCTATTGATTCTTTGAGTAATTCACAAAAGGACCAGAGCATCATTTGAAAACAAATCCTACACACATATTTTGTAAAGTCAAAAAGATGCATAGCTTGGAATGTTGTACACATGAATGTATGCTACCGTAACGTATAGTTATACCGCATTCAGTGTGAGTTAAAATGCCTTTTAATCAAATGTTACCTAGGAAAACATTTCCGTAGATGTTGGTAGCTATTGTACAGTGCAGTAAAAGCTTTGATCTGCAGTTTAATATTCATTATTGCCTGTTATTCCCGCTAGCTCTTACGAAGTAGGGGATTCCCTGTTTGATATATTGTTTTAAGAACCTCCTTAGACAGTGCGTTAACTTTTAAATTCTTCAAGCGATGTCCAGTGCCTGTAAGATGCAACGTTCCTTCGGTTCTCCAATGACTTGGTCTTTTAGAGGGCCAAGTTTAGGGACGTGGTTTATATTAATATGCACCTGTACTACCTCGCAGATGTGTGTCTCAAAGGATAGTGAGTGGCTGCTGATACTCAGGATAATGTGCCAGTGTAAAGCCCCTTTGGAAAAACCCCTTCTGTTGTTGTCCGACTGGCTTTCTTTGTTGAGTTTACAGGTAGAAATCAAACAACAGCCCTCTGAGTTCATTATGAACGAATGGATTTCACTGTCTCTGGCAGACCTTGGGGAAATTTTTCTGCACCCATCCCTGGGTGGCTGTTCTCTCGTCTGCGGTTTATTGAGTCTATCGATCATTGTTTCAATCTCATGCCCTTTCTTTTTCTCCTTCCCTCTCTGTCTTGTCTTATCTGACTCTTAATCATAGATGCACACACACGCATATACGCACAGACTTTATAAACACACTGTAAGTATACACCTACACAGGCAACATAGTGTTGAAAGGAAAGTTAATGGATCATAGATACTGTAGGCTGTGGTTAAAGAGAGGTGTAGGAAAGGGATTACGACTTTAAATCTCTCATGCGTGGGCACACAAACTACATTTCCTTTTTTTTCTCCCATGTTACCACCTCGCTGTAAGCTTTTCAAGATAAATGTATTCACACAACACTTTCTGACTTCTTCAAACTACAGTACAATAACAAAGATCCTCTTAATACCGCTCTGCTCCTCTATGGCTAACTTGACATGACTTTTTTCCCCATAACTTTTACATTCAAGAGCAGAACTAGTTTCACTTAATAGCCCCACGACCAAAATCCTACTTGCTTTATTGCACTTACTCCGAAACTCGCAACATCCTTTACTTCACATTCATCGTAAAACGTTCTGTTCTCTCTTTAGATCTTCCTGTCTTACATTCTACTTCGTTCTTCCCTTCACATTCGACATCGGACTATTTAACATTCTCTGTTCCTGTCTGTCTACCTGCAGTTTCCCCATCTGACAACTTACTGTGACAGTCTTCACTTTAACGACAGTAAGGACGGGTTGCTTTTTGTTGAAGAAGAAATCTATGGAGGATTTGGATGTCTCTGATTTTTTACATTACCAAGTGACATTTAAATCATGGTGAGGGTCGATTCTTTAAGTTTACTTACTTTCTATCTGCTTTTACTGTAAAGCAGTGTTGGTTGCAGCTTTAGGAATGTGATAAATTCATACTTTTCTGTTTTATATCATTGTATACTGTATATTTATGGGCTTTGGATTCAGCTGGATAGGCCATTTAAAGACTATGACGAGTATTTCTCGTGATTAATCTAGATTATTAACAGCATTTTAATTGATAATGACAGTAATTAGAATGTGCAGCCCTACAATATAGACTAAGAGTCACTCATTTGCTGCTTTGCACCTCCAAATACTTTCCTTTTTATAAAACAGACCTTTGAAATGTAAACGGGCATGAAGAAGCTCTTAGATGGAGTACTAACAGCTAAAATAAGCTTTATATAGCATTGTATTCTACATGCTGTGGACATCATACATTAGTTAGTAATGCACAGTTAGAAAGAACTATATGCTGTACCAAATTCCCCAGGGAGAGGGAGCATTGGCTTGTCAACAATAGAGATTTGTAGGTCTATAATACAAAATCCGCTACAAGGACAAAATATCCAAATTTGTTCTGAATCATAGTCTTCCTGGAAAGGCCCAGAAATTGAAGACTGAATGAAAAATGCAAAGCTCTCCAACTAATTTCCTCCATAGACCCGTCATAAATAGCGCACAGTGCCTTACATGCCTCTTTGTTTTACATTAATTATCATATCCACATGCCGCATAAAACCCTGCCAAGAATCTCGCTGACTTTACTGCAGAAATTCCTTATCAACATTCCTCAAGAATACACCTGCTAATCCTTCACTTTCTAAATAACTGCCTCCATGCGTTGACCTCTTTACAATTCAACACACTATTTCTGACTTACTCTCACCCTCAATACAGCACATTCGTAAAGCCTCCGTTTCACATTCTGTACCCACTCTTCTCATTACGTTACCATTAAAATTAGACGCCATCCCAATGCTTTGAACCTCCTAGAGATTATCTGTGATTGTTAGCGACCATATAATGAGCATTTTGCCTTCCACATCTTCCAGCGTTGCTCTTCCTGACATAACAAGGGACTTACTGCTGTCTGTGTTTGTGGGTGGTATCCATGCAAATTCACTTTGACTGAACATTGTGGCGCCCCCCCAGTGGGTTACCAGAGCCAACGTATCCTCATACAACGGTTCGTAAAATATCTTATGAAAAGTTATTATTTTTTTACCTTTTTCCTACGACTGTCCAGCAACACGTGTCAATTTCCTCCCGTTACATGCATATAGTCTTTTCAAAATAAACTTAGGTTTAGGAAAAGAGTTTGGGTTAAAATAACTACAGAAATGGCGTTACTTAAGTACGGAAGATATGTGACAAATAAGTCAACGATCTGGTTTCACATTTGAAAGTCAGGTGTTTTTGGACCCAGCTATCCAATCGGATCTTCTCCTCTACCCGGACTTTGAGGCTCTTAATATTTCCTGGTTCACAATTACGTTGATTACATACAAATTGATTTTATGTGATATAAATGAATTACAGTGCATTACTTTTGGAAGGTATAGCTTCAAACAGTGTATGAGAACAGCCTGTCGGAGCATTACAACAAGCACTACCCTGACTGCACCCATTAAGAAGCCTCCCCTTCTATCAGGTCATTGCATATTTTTATAAAATATATCTGATTGAGAGACATTAGTTAATTGCACCTAATGAAATAAATGAATGATGTTCTGTGGGTTCGGTTGCCCAGAGACTTTTCTTTATGTTCTATTTTAAAATTCATTACGACTCTAAAGTCAGAGAAAATGCTACGCAAGACGGATGTTCCACGAAGTATCACCTATTCACAGACCAGACGTATCAAAGACACAATGTCGTGCCCTGTCTGAAGGACATGGTAGAGGTTACCCACAGTATCTCTATCTATATCCTCTGTACTGGCACTCATTCACACACAGTGCATCCATACTGTAGAAGACGTCCACACACGGGGGTTAAAATACAATCACACCAAGACATTCACTCAGACAACTACATCTTTGATGGCGATTCTTTCAAGGTGATTTGATAAAGCTAGTGAGTGGATAAGCTGCCAGACATCGTCAGAATAACAAGTGCTCCAGCTCAGAGGCTCCTGCTTTGATGTTCGGCTTCAAACCTGGCTTTATGCTGACAGCAGATGCTGAGTGAAGTACACACTACGGCTCCTTTTTTTTTTTTTTTAAAGTTCAGATCTACCATGGATTTAAAACATGACCCCGTTGTTAATTTGTAGCCTTAAACAAGATAGTGCAATATTAAGTGGTCACCTGGTAGAGAAGGGAGGCTGGAAAGTGGGGTGACGCTCACTCTCTCCCTCATTCACACACTCGGTTTTTTTCTTTCTTCACTGAGATTTATCATCTGGCTTGTTGGTACAAGTATTGCTAAGGTGTGTTAAGAGTCTGGAAAACTCTAGTAATGTATGCTCTATTATATGGCTCATCTTCCCCGGAAGAATAGTGGCTTTATTTATTTTTTATATGACACTTATGCAAGCAGTGCCTCTCTTGTGAGCTTCTTAAATGTTCTATCATACACGCCTTTCTGAAATCCTGATCTGGTCATTATCATCACCACCTTGCTATTGTTATGTTATGTTTTGAGCATTGCTATATTTTGTTCTGTACCCGTGTCCATTTCCATCTGGGCTGTCAAGAATTCCATTTTCTTTTTTTAATCACATAAAACAGTTCTTTAAATGTTCTTTGTCCATACTTTCTCACACCCTAGTCTTGCTCAGCTGACCTGCCCTGCCCTGACCCATGATCCCTGCAGATATCTCTCCCCTGTGAGCTGTTTCATCTCACTTTGAGCTTTAGTTGACCTTGGTGATTAGCTTAGCTGGTTGGGTGGAAAGCTGGGCTGAGCCACACTGTCACCAACTTTAGGGCTCAAGAGGGGGCCCATGGGTGAGGATTATGATGCTGAGTCAGCGCTGGGAATGCGCAAGTAGTGAATATACTACAATAGAGCAGACGGTTGGTTGGCATGTGAGGAAAGATGCAATTGTCAGTGGGACAAAGAAGCTTGAGCATGACAGAGAAATGAAGGAGTCACAGGGGTGGCGGGGGGCTGAGAAAGAGACAAGGGAGGGGGAGGTGGTAGTAGTTCTGGCTCAGGCTCTTGGGCTTTCTTTCTGCGGTGACAGGTGAGGGGGGGGACTCCTCTCGCAGGCCTTCTCGGCTGCTGCTGGAATGCTGACCCTTTATCCCTCAGCATCTCGTAGTGCACTTCTGGAATGTGGTGGCCAGTGAGGGCCATTCCCTCAGTCACCCTCAGTGCATAACAGGGGACTGTATTCCCAGTGTCACTGCTGCCCTTTGTCCCACCCTCGGTCTCCTGTGCTATGAGGCATCTGCCTTGGGAGCTTCTTTTCGTCCATTCTTTAGGGGCGGCGAATCAGACGTCTTCACTGTCTTCCGAGGTGGACTCACCGGTTCAGGGGCGAGCTCGTGTAGCGATGGCTCCTTATACATCGCAACTGTGAGACAAAGACAGAAGCTGTTGGTTAATAATAAAGGAGGTGGTTAATAACTGAGAAACTGGTTTGAAATGTGCTGAAGTGATCCAAAGGACACAAACCCTCTATAACTTTAGGCAGGAAGTGTGCAGCTCCCTTGGTCTTCTTTACCCGATTGCCCTTCATGACCTGGCCGTCACGGTTGATACCGATATACCAGGAGCGGCCAGACTGGGTCTGGCGATAGAGCATGGAGGAGTATGTGACGTAGTAGTTCTCAAACACGCTCTCCTTGAACTTGCACTCCGGAGTGAAGTGCTCCTGAAAAGAAATATGGAAAAGAGGGAAAGGTGTATTCATATTCGAATGAGAAGAAAAATAATAAGCAAAAGTTATGAGAAGAGGTCTTTGAACAAGGGGTGGGAATCACCAGAGGCCCTCTGATATGATTTTATCCTGATACTTAAGTCACGCTACAATGTTAATGCGATTTTAAACATTTTGTGATGACACATATTGCCATATATATTGCGATTTATAACTTTTTTGCAGTTGCAAATTATGCAGTTAGTCAACATCTGTTTTGTCTAATAGGAAAACGTTTTTGGCATATTTATGATTTCTTTCTCCATCTTTGTTTTGACCAACGTCCTGCAAATCCCGCTGACCTCATCAGAAAAAAACAAAACTCAGGACCATCTAATTGACTGAAAAAGCTGTATTACTAATAATCCGTATTTGCACTATTAATCATTTATATGATAAAAGATCGATACTTTGCGCCGATGTATTGAGACATTTTTGCACACAAAATATTTTGTGAAACTATGCTTTATTGATTCCAATAATGAACATGAACTCCAGTGCATACAAGTACACTCATTTATAAAAGAAGAAGAATACATTAATTAGTGACGTTCCTGAGGGAAATGATGGATAGAATTATATCTGGACTTGTGTTTCTTTGAACATCCTGGTCCTTTGGGAACATCAAGACAAGGATGCCATTGCCTACTATACGTATAGAAATAGCGCAAACTGTATCTGCTAAACATAACACATTCCCAAAGGGAAAGAGCGGAGAAGATGAAAAGCACTGAAACATTAACACCTACATCATTACAATAACACATTGGTGTAGGTGTTAATGTATTCATTCTATACACATACATTACATACGGTTTCTAAATGAGTAATTCTGACATCAAACTGCAGGGACTGCATCAGAGACATCCCAAGTTCAGAAAACAAACTCAGCAAGCCAACAGTATAATAAACACAAAATAAAATTGAACAAATAGGGAGATACCGATACTGTTAATTAATCAATTAAATAGATGAAAGAAATAAGTATATATTTTTTAAAAGAGATTCACAGTAAAAGAGAAGATTAATAATACCATACTTTTCTTAAAGGAAAGGTATAATTGCTACATGTATACCCTGAGTTAATGTTATCTAAAACAACAACTAAAGAGCATTTATGAATACATATTTATGTTCATACCCCATTCATACAGAACAAGAGGAATAACATAGGCCTTATAGACGCATCAAACAGCCCCAACACATTTCGGAGCATCCTAACATGGTTAAAGAAAAGTTCTGGAAGTCAGTATTCTGCAATATTAGGAACTGTATCTATATTATATTATGTATTTCTCTACTACCATAAACAAAATCCCCATGATTTGTTAAATCTAGCTAAAGAAACCTCATTGTGCTTTAGTGAATACTTAAGCTGCATGGTGGATTACCAGCTATCAATCTTTTATAGAAGTGCGTTGCCTATTTTTGAGAGAAGCTTTATTTGATGCCATAGACATCCGTGTGTTGAGTTCAACATGCATTACATACTTTTACTCTTCAAGCAAAACCACAAGATGCATTAGCACAAGGGTTTCCACCATTGCAATTGGAAAGAAGAAAAATTGAAAGTAAAGCAGCATACATTTGTTTAAATTTTTTGGGATTTTATCAAATGTTTTTAAAATATTTAATAGTTTTACACGTTTGACCCTCAAACAATTATTCAAATGACACAATCTGAAATTTAGAGGAGGACTGAAAAGAAAATGTTAGGCACTCAGAACAAGGAGATAAGTTATATTAGAAATAGGCCTGCAACTAATTAATATTTTCGTCACAATTAATACATTTAAAAGAAAACATGTCATTTCTCAATGCCCATATGCCCAAGAAGTTTTTACCTTTTTGAAAAATATTACTGAAATTATTATTCAATTATCAAAGTTGTTGCCTATTTATTCCATTAAGATGAACAATTATTTGATAATTCAACCAATAGTTTAAACACTAATTGAAAGACATTATTTAGTTGCCATATTGGTAAACAAGCAGGGTCTTAATCGGAATGAATAAATTGGCTCAAATCCAACAGTAAAGCCAGTTAATGATCATGTTCCAGCAGCACGTTCCCTGCCTCTCTGTCCTCAACATAAGGATTACTGAACCGTGCATAATGTTGACTGGTGATATTAACCAATAGCGACAGATATACATCTCTCTTAGTCTCCATCAGGGTCTCCTCTGTCAGAGAGCAAAGCCAATCTGCTGGATTGATTTAGTGAGAGCAGCAGGGCAGAAATGGCTGAGTGGAGAATTTCTCTGAGACTCAGGATGACGGAGGAGGGCTGAAGGATCGCAACTTGGCATAAACGAGCTTTAATAAAGCGCTAAAGGTAGATCGAAAAGGTATAAGAGACCTCCAGTTTCACACTCATCACAAATCATCACTTTTCTCCTTCAATTCAGGTCTTTATGCTCTCTCTCCGTCCACTTCTGTCCTCCTGCTCCACTACAGTTTATGCCCTTTTAACTACCGTCTTCCCATATAAAAAAAACAAGCCCCTACCGTTTGCTCAACAAAATGTCCCACTACCATCAGCACCACAATCGCAGAGCTATTTTAAGACCCTGTGACG